>NC_057806.1:595038990-595203482 GCF_018294505.1 Triticum aestivum | reverse complement strand
GGGGGGTTAAAATAATGATGACCCTTGAGTCTGCAGAACCCAAGGGAAAGAAAAGGCTAGGTGGCAAATGGTAAAACCAAGGTTGGGCATTGCTGGAGGAGTTTTATTCAAGGCGAACTGTCAAGGGGTTCCCATTATCACCCAACCGCGTAAGGAACGCAAAATCCGGGAACATAACACCGATATGACGGAAACTAGGGCGGCAAGAGTGGAACAAAACACCAGGCATAAGGCCGAGCCTTTCACCCTTTACCAAGTATATAGATGCATTAATTAAGTAAAAGATATTGTGATATCCCAACAAGTAAACATGTTCCAACAAGGAACAACATCTCCATGTTCCAACAAGGAACAAACTTCAATCTTCACCTGCAACTAACAACGCTATAAGAGGGGATGAGCAAAGCGGTAACATAGCCAAACAACGGTTTGCTAGGACAAGGTGGGTTAGAGGCTTGGTTTAACAACATGGGAGGCATGATAAGCAAGTGGTAGGCATCGTAGCATAGGCATAGCAAAAGAGCGAGCAACTAGCAAGCAAAGATAGAAGTGATTTCGAGGGTATGGTCATCTTGCCTGAAATCCTGCAAGGAAGAAGAACGAGTCCATGAAGAAGACAAACGGACATAGTCGAACGGGTCCTCACAATCACGACATTACCGGAACCAACCCGAAGAAGCAACACCGGAAAGAAGCACACAACATAGTAAACAACCACCACATAATCATGGCATGATGCACAAACAAGTATGATGCATGTCCGGTTTAAAGAAGCATAGCATGGCAAAGTGCAACAAACAACACTACAAATTAAGTGGAGCTCAATATGCAACGGGTTGCATATTGACGGAACACCACATCAATTATTTAGTTCTCTCTCGGTTATGTACTCACCAATATTCAATGTTGTTAAACATGGCAAGAAGTGAGGCATAACAAAACTACACAATCTAAACAATTTAAATGGGGCCGAAACCATCAAACAACAATTCTGGTAAATCCCCATATGCATTTAGCAATTTGGTGCAACAACAATTTTAAACATATTAAATGTTGTTATCATGATGTGGATGGCATGTTCAAGTTTATGCAATTTTATTAAAGTTGACAAGAGCATTAAGAAGCATTTGTCATCGTGGCGGAAACAAAAGGGGTGCCACAGCAACGATAACGAAACGGTGCCACGGCAACGTTCCGGTTCCGGTAACTCGAGTGAGATACCGATGCAAAGGAGAAGTGTGCGGATGCGTGCAAAATATGGTGGGGCACTCCCGAATTCCGGGTGTCCCATGAGACGACGGTAACAAGGCAAAAGAGGGGCAACGTGCATTGACAATTCGAACATGGTTCGAACATGAGCATCTCAAACATCGCAAGCATTCGATCACGGATGTCGTCTTGGGGTTATACCTTCGAAGCGTGCATTATCGGAGGGGTTTGAGTTTGATGCAGTGTAGGGGAAGTAGACGTTCCGCGACGGTAGTCGAAGTAGTTGTTCTCGTTTTGTAGTTGTTCGGGGTCACGACACGGAACTTGACGTACACGGGGTCTTCAGCGATGGTCGTGGTACATGTTTCGTAGACGTTCGGGCGGCGGTAGTGGGACACGTTTTCGTAGAGGGACTTGACGAAAAGCACGTCGGCGGTAGAGGTACAGACGTTCTTGGGGTACTTGTCGGTCCGGTCTTAACGGTCTTGTTTTGCGACGGTGGTCATACTAGTCGGCGGTAGTGGAACTTGGTGCATCCAAGGTCGTTGGGCGTAATGGTATACATGTCATCGGAGTACTTGGTCTCTCGTGTAACTCCAAGGTTCGTTGTGTAAGCATACACAGGTCTTTTGTGAAGGTAGCTGTACATGCCCGTAGATGAACTTGCCGGGTCTTCGACGTCTTGGTACCTGGCATCCTTCGACCTTGAGAGAAAAGAAACCGAATAGCGACGGTGCACGATGGGAGGGTCCTGCAGCAACAGGAGGTCGAAAGGCGAAGCAGCAGCAAGACGAATTGAGGTCGGCGTCGGACTTGGCGTGGAGCATGGGAAACAGGGCATCTGGAGACTGGAGAGGTCCTGGACTTCGGGTGCGCGATGCCACAGGGAGGAGGCGAGACCTCGTCGGCGCATGGAGAGGGTCGGGTCGGCGGGGCCAGATCGGCCGGCGAGGTGCCTTGGGATGTCGAGGTGGCGGAGGTCACGGGATCGAGCACCGGGCTTGAGGTGCAGGAGGAACCCGGGCGGCGACGAGGATGGCCGGCGGCGAGGCGGCACTTGACGGCGGAGGGCGACGCGAGGCGGAGGAGGAACGGCGGCGCTGCATGCTCGCGGCGAGGGAGGAGATCCGGCGGGGGTGCGAGGGAGCTGGGCGGCGGTCTGTTGGGTCCGGCGAGGGCGATAGGGCGCGCTGGCGATGTAGGGGAAAACCGAGCACGGGGGCGAGCGAGGGGATCCACTCCTGGCGATGTCTGCGAGTGCGTGCGGCGGAGGGAGACGAGGGAGAGGGAAATCGAGAGGAGAACGAGGGATCGAGCGGGCTAGGGTTAGGATTAGAGATGGCCTTGGCTGGGCCTTAGGTTTAGAGGCCGACTAGATCCAGGTGGGCCGCGGGGAAGGAAATGGGCCTAGAGAGCTCGCGGGGAAGGCCTTGGCTGGCAGCGGGAAGGCTGTTGGTTGGCCGGCCTAGCGCTGCTACTGTTTTCTCTTTTCTTTTACATTTCTTCAGACAGAAATACAAAAGAAAAGAGCAGGGGAAAAAGGAGATGTGTATTAGAATTATAAAAAATATCCTCATGACCCTGAATTCATGCCCTATTTGATAAAATTGGTTTGGACATTTTTAGAGGTAGAAAAATAAAACAAGTTTAATTATGATTCAAACTTGAGGCATTTTTGAACCTAACCAAAACAACTCCAAAGGATTTGAAATTTGACAGAGAGGGTTTAGGCATGGAGAACTAGCACCAGGAAAAGAATGAACATTAGTGGAGGAGGAGGAAAAGGACACTTGCCAAAATGAAAGGAATAAGAAGGAAGGAGGAGGGCAAGATGTCACTTGCAAAAAGAAAGAAAAGAGAAGGAAGGAAGGTGGTGATGCATGGATCTCACATGGGGCATGCAACAAAATGTCATGCATGAAATGATGCAATGCAAAAATATGCAATGATGAATGCAACAAGCTAAACAAATCACACAACGAAAACCCGGAAACCCTGGAAGGCAACTGGAGCTCCGGTCTTGGGGCGTCACACTTACTAGGGACATGGTGTTGTCGATGTATCCACACATGTATCTGAGTTTCCTATCAATACAATTCTAGCATGGATAATAAGCGATTATCATGAACAAGGAAATATAATAATAACCAATTTATTATTGCCTCTAGGGAATATTTCCAACAGTCTCCCACTTGCACTAGAGTCAATAATCTAGTTCACATCGCCATGTGATTAACACTCACAGGTCACATCGCCATGTGACCAACATCCAAAGAGTTTACTAGAGTCACTAATCTAGTTCACATCACTATGTGATTAATACTCAATGAGTTCTGGGTTTGATCATGTTATGTGAGAGAGGTTGTAGTCAACGGGTCTTGCCATATTCAGATCCCTATGTATTTCATAAAACTTTATATCATAGATGCTGCTACCATGTTCCACTTGGAGCTATTCCAAATTATTGCTCCATTATACGTATCCGGTATCTCTACTCAGAGCTATCCGGATAGGTGTTAAGTTTGCATCGACGTAACTCTTTACGTCGAACTCTTTATCACCTCCATAATCGAGAAACATTTCCTTATTCCTCTAAGGATAATTTTGACCGCTATCTGGTGATCTACTCCTAGATCACCTTTGTACCCTCTTGCCAGACATGTGGCAAGGCACACATCAGGTGCGGTACTTCAGCATGGCATACCGTATAGAGCCTATGACAAAAGCATAGGGGACGACCTTCGTCCTTTCTCTTTCTTATGCCGTGGTCAAGCTTTGAGTCTTACTCAACTTCACACCTTACAACTCAAGTAAGAACCCTTTCTTTGACTGATCTATTTTGAACTCCTTCAAAAACATGTCAAGGTGTGCGTTCTTTGAAAGTACCATCAGGCGTCTTGATCTATCTCTATAGATCTTGATGCCCAATATGTAAGCAGCTTTATCCAGGTCTTCCTTTGAAAAACACTCTTCAAACAACCATTTATGCTTTCCAGAAATTCTACATTATTTCGGATCAACAATATGTCATCCACATATACTTATCAGAAATGTTGTAGTGCTCCCACTCACTTTCTTGTAAATACAAGTTTCTAGCAAACATTGTATAAACCTAAAAGCTTTGATCACTCCATCAAAACATACATTCCGATTCCGAGATGCTTGCTCTAGTCCATAGAAGGATTGCTGGAGCCATTATACCTTTTAGCATCCTTAGGATCGACAAAACCTTTTATTGTATCACATACAACTTTTCCTACGAAAACTGGTAAGAAAACTTGTTTTGACATCCATCTGTAAGATTTCATAATCGAAAAATACAGCTAATGCTATCATGATCCCGACGGACTTAAGCATCGCTACGGGTGAGAAATTCTCATCGTAGTCAACTCCTTGAACTTGTGAAAAGACTCTTTCCCACAAGTCGAGCTTCATAGACGGTAACATTACCGCCCACGCCCGTCTTCTTCTTGAAGATCCATTTATCTCAATGGCTTGCCGATCATCGGGCAAGTCCACCAAAGTCCATACATTGTTCTGATATATGGATCCTATCTCGGATTTCATGGCTTCTAACCATTTGTCGGAATACGGGCCCACCATCGCTTCTCCATAGCTCGTAGGTTCATTGTTGTCTAACAACATGACATCTAAGACAGGATTACCGTACCACTTAGGAGTAGTACATATCCTTGTCGACCTACGAGGTTCGATAGCAACTTGATCCGAAGCTTCATGATCACTATCATTAACTTCCTATTCAACAGACGTAGGCGCCACAGAAAACATCTTTCTGAGTTGCATCACTCTCTGGTTGAAGTAAGGGTTCGACAACCTCATCAAGTTCTATCTTCCTCCCACTCAATTCTTTCGAGAGAAACTCCTTCTCGAGAAAGGACCCATTCTTAGCGACAAACAATTTGCCCTCGGATCTGAGATAGAAGGTATACCCAACTGTCACCTTTGGGTATCCTATGAAGATGTGTTTGTCCGCTTTTGGGTTCGAGCTTCACCGGCTGAAGCCTTAAGCATCGCAGCCCCAAACATTAAGAAGTGACAACTTTGGTTTCTTGCCAAACCAATGTTCACACGACGTCGTTTCAACGGACTTAAATGGTGTCCTATCTAAAGTGAATGCAGCTGTCTCTAACGCATAACCTCAAAATGAAACGGTAGATCGGTAAGAGACATCATAGATCGCACCATATCTCATAAGGTTTGATTACGACGTCCGGACACACCATAACCCAGTGGTGTTCTAGGTGGCTTCAACTATGAAACAATTTCACAATGTCTTAAGTGTTTGCCAAACTCATAACTCAGATATTCTCATTGATCAGATCGTAGGAATTTGATCTTCATGTTATGATGATTCTTAACTTCACTCTGAAATCGCTTGAACTTTTCAAACGTTTCAGACTTGTGCTTCATTAAGTAAATATACCTATATCTACTCAAATCGTCAGTGAAGATGAGAAAATAGCGATATCCACCGCAAGCTTCAATTCTCATTGGATCACACGCATCCGCATGTATGATTTCCAACAAGTCACTTGCCCGTTTCATTGTACCTCAAAGAGGGGTCTTAGTCATCCTGCCCATGAGGCATGGCTCACATGTGTCAAGCGATTCAAAATCAAGTGACTCCAAACATCCATCGACATGGAGTTTCTTCATGCATCTTACGCCAATATGACTTAAGCGGCAGTGCCACAAGAAAGTGGTACTATCATTATTAACTCTACATCTTTTGGCGTGAACATGTGTATTACCACGACCGAGATTCAATGAACCATTCACATAGGGTGCATGACCATGAAAGGTATTATTCATGTAAACAGAATAACCAGTGTTCTCTAACTTAAATGAATAACCGTATTGCAATGAACATGATCTAATCATATTCATGCTCAATGTAGACACCTGATAACATTTATCTAGGTTCAATACTAATCTCGAAGGCAGCTGGAGCGTGCGATGGTGATCTCATCAACTTTGGAAACACTTCCAACACACATCGTCACCTTGCCCTTAGCCAGTCTCCATTTAGTTCGTAGCTTTTGCTTCAAGTCACCAATAATAGTAACTGAACTGGTATCCAATACCCAGGTGCTACCAGGAGTACTAGTGAGGTACACATTAATAACATGTATATACTTTGTTGAAGTTGCCAGCCTTCTAATCTACCATGCATTTGGGGTAATTCCGCTACAAGTGACCGTTCCCCTTACAAGAGAAGCACTTAGTCTCGGGTTTGGGTTCAACCTTGGGTTCCTTCACTGGAGCGGCAACTGGTTTTCCATCCATGAAGTTTCACTTCTAGCCCTTGCCCTTCTTGAAACCAGTGGTCTTGTTAAATCATCAACACTTGATGCTCCTTCTTTGATTTCTACCTTTTGCGGTCTTAAGCACCGCGAACAGCTCCGGGATCAACTCCATCCCTTGCATGTCATAGTTCATCACGAAGATCTAGTAGCTTAGTGATAGTGGCTAGAGAACTCTATCAATCACTATCTTATCTGGAAGTTTAACTCCCACTTGATTTAAGTGATTGTAGCACCCAGACATTCTGAGCACATGCTCATTAGCTGAGCTATTCTCCTCCATCTTGTTGGCAAAAGAACTTGTCAGAGGTCTCACACCTCTCAACACGGGCATGAGCCTGAAATCCCAATTTCAGCTCTTGGAACATCTCATATGTTCTATGGCGTTCAAAATGTCATTGGAATCCCGATTCTAAGCCGTAAAGTATGGTGCACTAAACTATCAAGTAGTCATCAGGATGTGTCTGTCAGGTGTTCACAACATCCACAGACGATGTTGTAGGGGTTTGTACATCGAGCGGTGCATCAAAGACGTAAGCCTTCTGTGTAGCAGTGAGGACACTCCTCGGACTACGGACCTAGTCCGCATCATTGCTTACAATATCTTTCAACTTAATCTTTCTCTAGGAACGTATTGAAACAGTGAGCTACAACATGAGCTATTTATCTACAACATATTTGCAAAGACAATTTAGACTATGTTCATGATAATTGAGTTCATCTTAATCAAATTATTTAATGAACTCCCACTCAGATAGACATCCCTCTAGTCATCTAAGTGAAACATGATCCGAATCGACTAGGCCGTGTCCGATCATCACGTGAGACGGACTAGTCATCAACGGTGAACATCTCATGTTGATCGTATCTTCTATACAACTCATGTTCGACCTTTCGGTCTTCCGTGTTCCGAGGCCATGTCTGTACATGCTAGACTCGTCAAGTCAACCTAAGTGTTTCGCATGTGTCCCGAGGCCATGTCTGTACATGCTAGGCTCGTCAACACCCGTTGTATTCGAACGTTGGAATCTATCACACCCGATCATCACGTGGTGCTTTGAAACAATGAACCTTCGCAATGGTGCACAGTTAGGGGGAACACTTTTCTTGAAATTTTAGTGAGGGATCATCTTATTTGAGCTACCGTCGTTCTAAGCAAATAAGATGTAAAGCATGATAAACATCACATGCAATCAAATAGTGACATGATATGGCCAATATCATTTTGCTCCTTTTGATCTCCATCTTCGGGGCTCCATGATCATCGTTGTCACCGGCATGACACCATGATCTCCATCATCGTGTCTTCTTGAAGTTGTCTCGTCATCTATTACTTCTATTACTATGGCTAACACTTTAGCAATGAAGTAAAGTAATTACATGACGTTTATTTTGACATGCATGTCATAAATAAATTAAGACAACTCCTATGGCTCCTGCCGGTTGTCATACTCATCGACATGCAAGTCGTGATTCCTATTACAAGAACATGATCAATCTCATACATCACATATATCATTCATCACATCCTTTTGGCCATATCACATCACAAGGCATATGCTGCAAAAACAAGTTAGACGTCCTCTAATTGTTGTTGCAAGTTTTTACGTGGCTGCTATAGGTTTCTAGCAAGAACGTTTCTTACCTACGCCAAAACCACAACGTGATATGCCAATTTCTATTTACCCTTCATAAGGACCCTTTTCATCGAATCCGATCCGACTAAAGTGGGAGAGACAGACACCCGCTAGCCACCTTATGCAACTAGTGCATGTCAGTCGGTGGAACCAGTCTCACGTAAGAGTACGTGTAAGGTCGGTCTGGGCCGATTCATCCCACGATGCCGCCGAATCAAGATAAGACTAGTAACGGCAAGTAAATTGATAAAATCAACGCCCACAACTGCTTTGTGTTCTACTCGTGCATAGAAACTACGCATAGACGTAGCTCATGATGCCACTGTTGGGGATCGTAGCAGAAATTTAAAATTTTCTACGCATCACCAAGATCAATCTATGGAGTAATCTAGCAACGAGGGGAAGGGGAGTGCATCTACATACCCTTGTAGATCGCTAAGCGGAAGCGTTCAAGTGAACGGGGTTGATGGAGTCGTACTCGTCGTGATCCAAATCACCGATGATCCTAGTGCCGAACGGACGGCACCTCCGCGTTCAACACACGTACAGCCCGGTGACGTCTCCTACGCCTTGATCCAGCAAGGGGAGAAGGAGAGGTTGGGGAAGACTCCATCCAGCAGCAGCACGACGGCATGGTGGTGAAGGAGGAGCGTGGTAATCCTGCAGGGCTTCGCCAAGCACCGTAGGAGAAGAGGAGGACTTGGGAGAGGGGGAGGGCTGCGCCAGAACTTGGGTGCGGCTGACCTCCCAACCCCCACATATATATAGGGGCAAGGGAGAGGGGGGCCGGCCCCCTCAGATCCAATCTGAGGAGGGGGCGGCGGCCAAGGGGGGTTGCCTTGCCCCCCAAGGCAAGGGGGGCGCCCCCCCCCCTTTTAGGGTTCCCCCAAACCCTAGGCGCATGGGCCCTAGGTGGGAGGCGCCCAGCTCACTAAGGGGCTGGTCCCTCTCCACATACAGCCCATAGGGCCCTCCGGGGCAGGTGGACCCTCCCGGTGGACCCCCGGAACCCCTCCGGTGGTCCCGGTACAATACTGGTAACCCCCGAATTATTCCGGTGACCGTATGATGACTTCCTATATATAAATCTTTACCTCCGGACCATTCCGGAACTCCTCGTGACGTCTGAGATCTCATCCGGGACTCGAAACATCATTCGGTAACCACGTACATCTATTCCCTATAACCCTAGCGTCATCGAACCTTAAGTGTGTAGACCCTACGGGCTCGGGAGTCATGTAGACATGGCCGAGACAACTCTCCGGTCAATAACCAACAGCGGGATCTGGATACCCATGTTGGCTCCCACATGCTCGACGATGATCTCATTGGATGAACCACGATGTCAAGGATTCAACCAATCCCGTATACAATTCTCTTTGTCCATCGGTACGATACTTGCCCGAGATTCGATCGTCGGTATCCCGATACCTTGTTCAATCTCGTTACCGGCAAGTCTCTTTACTTGTTCCGTAACACATCATCCCGTGATCAACTCCTTGGTCACATTGTGCACATTATGATGATGTCCTACCGAGTGGGCCCAGAGATACCTCTCCGTTTACACGGAGTGACAAATCCCAGTCTCGATTCGTGTCAACCCAACAGACACTTTTGGAGATACCTGTAGTGATCCTTTATAGCCACCCAGTTACGTTGTGACGTTTGGTACACCCAAAGCATGCCTACGGTATCCGGGAGTTGCACAATCTCATGGTCTAAGGAAATGATACTTGACATTAGAAAAGCTTTAGCATACGAACTACACGATCTTTGTGCTAGGCTTAGGATTGGGTCTTGTCCATCACATCATTTTTCTAATGATGTGATCCCGTTATCAACGACATCCAATGTCCATGGTTAGAAAACCGTAACCATCTATTGATCAACGAGCTAGTCAACTAGAGGCTTACTAGGGACATGGTGTTGTCTGTGTATCCACACATGTATCTGAGTTTCCTATCAATACAATTCTAGCATGGATAATAAACGATTATCATGAACAAGGAAATATAATAATAACCAATTTATTATTGCCTCTAGGGCATATTTCTAACACCGGCATGGTGCCCGTGAACGGTGCCCGTGCTTGCTTTCTTTGCATCTCGATGGACGCCCGGCCGCCGTTGCTGGACCCAGGCGTGATGTTGAGGTCGATGACGGCCGCGGGACGCGGTGTGGACGGCGCGAACAAGCCAACGTCCGGCGACCCCGAGAAACGGGTCTGGCCGTCGTGCCTTGGCGGAGGAAAACCGGGCGACATGGGCGCGGTCCGCGACTGGCAGTGCGGAGGCCGGGCGACCGACGAGCATGTGCTCGCGGGGCCGGCGACCACTGCAGGGAACACGGCCGGACGGTCCGTGCCAAGCATGAGGAGGGCGTGCGCTTTGTTGACGAGGTCCTCCTTTTCATCGCCCGTGGCCTTGTGTCGTGCGGCCTCCATTGCATCGTGCTGGGCGGAGAACTTGGCCGCGGCGGCATTGACCTTGATGACCGCTCTCCGCTCCCTCCGCTCCCTCCTCTTTACCGATTCCGCGTCCAACTTGGCGATCTCCTCCGGCTGCACCCCGACCGCGGCTTCCTTGGCGCCTTGGCCGCCTTCTTCTTCACCTTTGTGGGCGGGTTGACGGCTAGGCCGCCGAAATTCGGCGGGGCGTCAACGATGGACGGGGGGGGGGGGGGGGGGGGGGGGGGTGGGCGGGAGGGACGTGGGAGGGTTTGTGAAAAATGGCGCCAAATGGGCGTGGGGGGTTTTGGTTTCTCCCACCGACAAACGGGCCAAGGGAGGACAAGCGCGCGCTGTCCGTTTCACCCCAAAACCGACGCAAACTTGAGCCGCGGATGGGTCGAAAGCGGACACAAAGCGAACAAATATCTGTTTGTGGTGGCGCGTTGGGCCGTCTGGTTTGTCCGTTTTACTTCAAACGGACAGGGACGGATAGGATAGGGTCGTGCGGTGGAGTTAGCCTAACAGCGATGTGTGGACAGGAGGAGGACGGGGGAGGTGGGCCCGCTCTCACTTCGCTGTACGCCAATAGCACGAGGTGATTTCCGCAAAATGGTGCCCGACGAATTGGAAAACTGGGATAGCTAATGCGCATTTCCTTTCCTGTAACAACAAGTAGCTGAGAGGGACAGTGCGTGAAATATTTTGCTTCAAGTGATCTCAAGTGCCGGATTACGTACAACACAAAGCTTTTCGCGGTGCCGTGCACCTCGTCGGTCGCTCTCGAGAGTGCGGCCAGTTGCATGCCTGCGCCGCCGCTCGTCTCGAGTGGGTCGCTCTCTCAGGCGTCGCGGTCGCCGGCCGATGTGAACACACAAATGTACATGGCGCTGTTGCTGGCGTCGTGCATGCACCGCGACGCGGGCTGTCACTCGCATGCTATCTCCCGGGTTGCATCACGCGCAGGGTAGTAGTAAAACACAGACGAGTCCAACCCTGGGGCGCACCACGGCCGGTCGTGTCGGCGTCACGCCGCCTTTTGGCGCCCGTGCCTGCCCGAGGATGAGGATCACTTCGCTGCGTGTCTGCGTGTGTGAACAGTCATACTCCACTGCCGTGCGCCCCGTGCCCACTGGCTGCACTCCATCCATCCATCCGCGTCGTGCGTTCACCCGGGCAGGGGAGTACTGCCACTACATGCCGTGCAACTGGAAACAGTCGTCTTTCTGGTTCCAGAAGTTGATAACATCTTCTGACTGATGAATGGGCGCCAGTGTATACTAGGAGCTTCCGAGTCAGTGACTGTCCACCGGTCAGCCACGGAACGCGTATGCGCCAGCTAGCTGTATTTACCACCACCCCATAATAAGCACTGGGTATGTATGTCTGTCCGCCCTGGGATCGTGATGGAAGATTCTGAGATATCTGAACCGCCGGGCACGCTTGCGATGCATGTGGATTTACTTACTGCATTCCTGTTTCGGGCAGCTGGATCCCCGACTGAATTCCAAATGGATGTGACGTACCGCTCGTGTTTAGTACGTAGTGGCTTCCCACTTCGATCCAACTCGTGGTCGTGGAAGGAAAGTGGGTGCTTGTCCACCAACCAGACACATTCGGGATCATTAGGATAGGCACGGCTTCCATTGGTACCGGATGGAAACAAATTATATGAGACCAGGTCTAACGGTTAACAGGTGAGACCTGGTCTCATAGAATTCTTTTTCGTGCCGGGCGATGGCCCTCATTGGCCTGCTTAACTATCCACTGTCGCAAGTTGCCGTGGGCGATGAAGCTGGAGAGAAGAAAATGCCGCTCTCTGTTTGTGCCGTTAACGGAGCATATCACCGCTCAATTTTTCTACTGCTGTGCTCTTATTTCGGGCCTCCTTTTGTTCATCACGTTGCGTTCATGATTGCGACGCTAGCATCCCACTGTTATCCAGGCCTAATCCCTTGCGTAAAATAACCTGGATGTGATGCCAAAGTCACCATAGAATATAGGAAATCCGTGGGCCGTTGCTAGTGACAGAAGGATTGATGTTACTGCTAGTGGTGCTTAGAGTCGTTGAGGTCCCTTTTGTGATTATAAAACGCACGCATTCCAGCTAGTAGTACGTAGTAAGATTGTTTGAACGTTGTTCCAGCTAAGACCCATTGGAGTTCACTTGTTGTGGTTGAGCACGGCTTTGGTTTATTCCCCACGCGGAAGCCATTCTCTCAAGGGCGTGCGCAACTGTGCACAGTTGTCTCGCTCTGTCTCCTTCTCCCCTGTCTCTCTCTCTCTCAAGTCTGAACCAAGAGGGTTGGTTCACAATAACCCCATTTTTGTTTGCATTGACCTACAACACGGGTGTGTATTCATTTATTTTTCTCATAAAGGCGAAAGGCGACGACTGTTTTTCCTCTTTCCACGCAGAAGGCGACTAGGGCCTTCCTCCCTTCGATCTTCGTCGACGAGCCCATAACTTCGCCAGCTTCGATCCTCCTCGAGTTCGTCCATCGAGACAGAGTCGATAGAGCTTCACATAAATTCCTTCTGGCCTTCCTCCCTTCGATCTTCGTCGACGAGCCCATGACTTCGCCAGCTTCGATCCTCCTCGAGTTCGTCCATCGAGACAGAGTCGATAGAGCTTCACATAAATTCCTTCTGGCTGCTCGGGGCGACCAGGTTAGGCTTTCTCGCTCAACGTATACGAAAAAAGATTCGGTGTTGGGTGCTTCTGATCTGTTCAAGGATTCAACAAACAATTGTGGCTTTGGGGCATTGGTCCTCAGGGATACATGCATGAAGACTTATCAATTGTCCTCGAAAGAGTCCGTACGTCTCCGGGGAGCGGCGACAACACCACGTCAGCAGCTCATTCTAGCATCGACAGTGGTCGTTCGGTGGTCCAGTGACATTGATGTATTTTTTATTATATTCGGGGTGCTTTGTAATTCTGATGAACATTTATAATAGATTCGAGTCATTTTCAGAAGGAAAAAATTGATCAACCCTTAGAAAAGGTCATTTTCTCATAATTTAAAACTATACACCGATTTTGGAAAAATCGTTGTCATTTTCCTGCTCTTGCTGGCGACGTACTGTGAGCGAAGCTCAATGCCGCATTCAGATGAACCACCATTGGAGCAAGGGAAACATTGTCAAGGCAACGGCCCAGAAGCCCGCAATGGAAGACAGAAGAGGTCAATGCCAACGATGTGGAAAACATATCTCCTTTCGAAAGAAGAAGGCGGTGAAGAGGGCTAGACGACTACTCCAGATCCGGCTAGATAGATCCTCACAAGCTCACTGATAGCGCCAAAGCTGACTGAACGTTGTCAGTCGGAGAAGTGGCCAAAGGACAAGACACGAAGCAGCATCGTCCACTCTGCCGGAAGAAATATTCAAAGACCACATGTATTAACGCAAAGGCACAACTAGGCCCACCACTTCCAAGAGCAACAAACTAGACGACTCCACTAGACCCACCACTTTGAAGAACAACAACTAGACGACCCCCTACCCCCAACCAACAAGATAGATCTGGAGCTGATAAATTATTATTGATTCGAACGGCGGGACCATAGAAGCACAATTGTGGAATGAAAATCTAATCCTAAGAGACCTTATTACAACATCACAACATAGATCTGAGGTTCCCACCTCCTCCCGTTGCCGAAGTGTGATGCGGTGGGAAACCAAGATGGGCCAACAACCATGCCCATCAATGGGGAGAGAGTACAATCTTGGCTTGCAAGCCAATAGTGGGCCCATTAGGCCTTGTAAAGTTCCGTAAACAAGAGCTTAAATAGTCGCCATCTTCTCGGATTGGCTTGGAACCGATTGACTTTGGCTGAATGTGTTGAGCTCGTTGTGTGGGTGGATGGGAGGAAATTACATAACAGAAAATATATTTCGCCATTCCACAGTTTGCCTAGCCCTAGATCGAGAGATGAAGTAAGAGGACCTTACAAATTGGTATCAAAGACAATGATCCTAGAGCTTGAGTGCCCCTCGCATAGTATGCGGTTCAAGGTGCGTCGAGACGAGGCGGTGATGGATGAGCTCACACGTGAAGTGAAGGTGATATATAATCTTCTCAAGGTTAGTGTAAGGACACATGATGGCGCAAGCCCTGTGTTGTCTTGTCTTGGCTCATACGAAAGGACACGTGATGGGATGCCTCGGGGGTGGGGTTGGTAGGTAAGCACACATAAGCTTGTGCCGGAAAGGGGTCACTTATAAGGACAACCCCTCTACCAAGGTGTCACCTGACCGTCGCTTCTACGATGTGCAAGCAGTATCATCTTGATATGGTGTGCCATCAATGTGCACGAATGAGAGGGGTAGCCATCCTCACCCAATATAAGGGGCACCCGAAGCCATCCCCAGGGGATGAATTGCCACTAGATCATTTGGAGCTTTCCGTGCCCGCTATACACAAGCAAGAACACATGAAAATAGGAGTATGGAGTTACACCTCACGGTGGCCTGAACCTCGGTAAATTGTCTCTGCATTTGTGAAGTGACTTGAGTGTTTTAACCATGGCCGAACAATCTAGGAGTTCTCTCTAAGATCTGGTCTCGACGATCATTCAATGACATAAATTATACAATAACTTGCTGTCAAGTCTGATGCTTATCCAAAATTTTCAGCTTGTTAATGTTTTTTGAAGTAAAAAGGTTGTATTTAGCTCGCCATTGATCAATCATTCATGTGCAAACTTCTTGCAGCTTTACACAGTAGTGGAGTAGGAGGGTATCCTAGGTTTCCAGAGACTTATAAACAAAATCATGCCTTATTCAGATAGACATGAATGAAACAATTTATTAAACAAATGGTGCAATCTTGTGTGGTTTGTCAATAAGCAAAGTCTAAACGAGTAAACTAACCTGGTTTGCTTTGTCCTCTTCTAGTTCCTTCCAAATCATGGGAAAATTATGACAATGGATTTCATTTCTGGATTACCTTCTTCTTGTGGGTATGAATGTGTACTAGTGTTCATTGACAAGTTTTAAAATATGCACATTTCTTACCATTGAAACATCCTTTGAATTCCCAAAAAGTGGCTGAGATATTTTTGGAAAATGTTTATAAGCTTCATGGCATGCCTCTATACATTATTTTAGATTGGGGTCCATTGTTCACAAACACCTTTTGGAAAAACTTAGTTACAAAAATTGGAGCCTCATTGCAGATGAGTATTACTTATCATCTTTGAAGGAAATATGCCCTAGAGGCAATAATAAAGTTGTTATTTATATTTTCTTGTATCATGATAGATGTTTATTATTCATGCTAGAATTGTATTAACCGGAAACTTAGTACATGTGTGAATACATAGACAAACATAGTGTCCCTAGTATGCCTATACTTGACTAGCTCGTTAATCAAAGATGGTTAAGTTTCCTAGCCATAGACATGTGTTGTTATTTGATGAACGGGATCACATCATTAGAGAATGATGTGATGAACAAGACCCATCCGTTAGCTTAGCATAATGGTCGTTTAGTTTTTCTACTATTGCTTTCTTCATGACTTATACATGTTCCTCAGACTATGAGATTATGCAACTCCCGAATACCGGAGGAACACCTTGTGTGCTAAACGTCACAACGTAACTGGGTGATTATAAAAACACCTTTTGAGATCTTGTGTGGTCGCACTCCTTGTTATGTTGGTATTACTTATGAAGATATTGTGGCTCATTCGAATCTAAAGTCCTAATTAGATACCAGAGCAGTTGTTAATGAGCCCATTCGATAATATGTTTTAAGAGCACACCAACACCAGAAATCTCGGGCTGTTAAGCACATAACTAAATGGAGTTTCATTGTGGGTGATAATGTGTTTTTTGAACTTCAACCATATGTGTAGTCTTGAGTTGTTCATCGTGCAGATGACAAGCTGGCTTTCAAGTATTTTGGCCTTATGAGATTTCTTGCTGAAATTGGTGTTGTTGTTCACAAGCTTGCTTTGCTGGCTACCAGTCAAATTCATCCGGTTTTTCATGTTTCCCGGCTGAAGAAAGTGGCAGCTCCTCCTATGTAAGGTCGGAAATTTCCGCCTTCTTCCTTGATTGAATGTCAGGTTCTATCAGAATTATTCAGCATAGAATGCGTCAAATTGGGCCTCACACTATTCCCATAATCTTAATTGAAAGGTCATATTTCACACCTCATGCATCCACTTGGGAAGGTGAAGATTCCGTGAAGCTGAAGTTTCATTGTGCATCAGCTTGAGGACAAGCCAATTCTCAAGAACGAGGGGGTGTCAGCAGCTCTTCACCAGGCTCGATGGCGAGAAACCTAGATGAGCCAGCAACCAGTCCTATCAAAAGGAAGAGAGTGCCATCTTGGCTTGCAAGCCAAGAGTGGGGCCGTTAGGCCTTGCAATGTTTGGTAAACGATAGCTTAAATAGTCATCATCTTAGTTTCGTCTCACATAGTCATCATCAACGCAAACGCAGCCCACATTTGAACCGGAAATGGGTCGCGGACGGACCGCTTGCGTCGGCGCGGTGGACCGTGTTTCGTGTCCGTTTCAACCCAAACCCAGGGCCAGCCCTGAGGAGGGCAGGGGGGGCGGTCGCCCCGGGTCCCCCAAGATCAGGGGGCCCCCTCCCGAGGTGTACGCACTTAGCCCATGGGCCATGCTCAGCGAGGCAGGCGAGCGATGTAGGGATCTTAGAAGGCAGCCCTTCCTTCGATCGCGCAGATACGCAACCTTCCTACGATCGCGACTTTCCCCATCGATGTGTACCCCGTTTTCCCCTTCAAAATTCAGATCGCTCTTCCTGTTTCTCTTGCCAGCGGCTGTCACCGAATCGATTTGTTGCTCTCAGGACGAGGTGATTCCCTATTCTGGGCCCCTGATCATCGGAATCCAATACACATAGTCGAGCACCTCCGCCAAGCCTGATGCCAATTCATATTGTATCATCATCGAGTGCTGGTCGTCCGATTACCGACGCCCATTCAACCGATCCCAGGTACATCATGTTACCATTCCTCGCTTGAACTAACTAGTTTACTTCTGCATACATGGCACTTAACTTGCACGATTCAACATATAAATATGGATTTAGGGTTTATTTACGTGTTTATTCAGACCATTCTATATTTGTGTCCAGATTTATTAGATCCTCTTGAATTTTGACCCTAAAGCTGGTTACATTTAACTCATAAAAAGGATGTTTTCTATGATTTCGTGAGATATAACACATGGTTTATTTGTCAAATTATAGGTAAAAAATATGCTCAAAACTCGTAGGCGACTAATAAAACCAGACAATGGAAGTACCGTGTTGAGCACGCAGTGCCAGAATTATGAGGACTCGTCCTGATCGCACACTTGTGGATTTCACAAGAGGATCACCTACACGCCAGGGTACAAATCATGTTACGGCAGCAGGTATACAAGCGTAAGTGAGCTAATTATAAATCCCATATTCTTTATCATTGTTATAATGTTTATACAACATATTTTGAGGATACGCACATCTCCAAGGCAGCATGCTGATTTTGTCGCATGGGAACGAGAAAAGAGCGGGATTTTTACAATGAGAAGTGCCTACACCCTCGCAACATGTGATCATGTCGCTGGTGTTAGCGGCGGGGCTTGCAGTGCATCCCGGGTGGGCGACGTAGCTTGTGGAATTGCGTCTGGAAGTCCTCGGTCCCTCAAAAAATGAAGATTACAATGTGAAAAGCTGCTACTGGAGCCCTTCCAACACAGAGTTGCAAGATGCTCAGGCATCTGGCGACCAGATCAACATGCCCAGTATGTGGCCGAGAGGAGGAAGGTTTATACCATGCCCTGGTGGCGTGCTCTCATGCTAGAATGGTGTGGACCAGTATGAGGGAGAGATGGCCTCTCCCAGATGACAAGTTGCTGGTGGATAATGGCAAGGAGTGGATCCTACATCTATTATCGAGTTGTTCTGATGCTGTTCGTGACATGATTATTATGTTATGCTGGCGTATCTGGCAGCGAAGGAACGACCTCACTCATGGCATGGAAACCCCTCCAGTTCATGTGACGGTCGAATTTTTGGATAGCTACTACAGATCGGTGTGCCTGGCAGGCCGGTATACTACAGAGGAAATTCTCAAGGGGAAGATGTCATCTTCGGCTCTCCCAAGCAAGGCAGTGAAGACGGCGCTAGTAGCAGCGCCATGGCCCAAACCACCACAAGGCCGGGTAGCACTCTCGGTTGATGGTTCTTTTAGTGGTACCGACGGATCAGCGGCAGCAGGTATGGTATTACATGATCAACAATGGTCATATTATCTTCTCGGCGTACCGCGTGATCTTCTATTGCAATGACCCTTTGGAAGCTGAACTACATGCGATCATGCAAGGGACGGCATTGGCTATCCAACATTCCTCGCTCCCGGTTATTGTACAGTCAGACACATCGGAGGCGCTCTCGTCTTTACGGAATCAGGGTCTTGAGCGCTCTGCTTATGGTCATATAGTTAGAGAGATCAAAGAGTTGTTAGTCAGTAGGGAGTTTTATCCTCAGAGAATTCAACGTGGCCAAAACAGTGTTGCAGATCGTTTGGCCAATTATAGCCGCACCGAGAGCACAACTGCGGTGTGGTTGACCTCGGCTCCACCATGTATCGAGGACCTATGGCCTCTGGATTGTAACACTTCTTCTGAGTAATAAAGCTCCTTTACTTCGCAAAAAAAATGTTTATATTAGATAAGGGGCCCCGAGTTTTAGTTTCGCCCCGGGCCCTCAAATTCTCAGGACCGGCCCTGCCCAAACCCCTCAAATTCTCAGGACCGGCCCTGCCCAAACCGCAACGTGTTTTGTGTCCATTTGAAACCAAACGAAACGGACGTACCAAATGCGGTCGAGCATTGGAGTTGGCCTTACATGTAAGGAGTGGTCGGGGGTTTAACAAGCGTGTATATTCGAAGCAAACATTCAAATGAATCTCGCTTCCATATTAAACACACAATTAATACATTCGGCTCTAAGTAATCGAACGACACGCAACAATGGCAGATCAAAACAACAAATGATGCTCAACTCGAACAGACTCCTCAACCATTAACCTTCTGATGGATTAGAACTAGACCTGTGTCTCGAAAGCTACCTGTATTATAATCTCAGCACCACCCCATCGAGCGGCCAAGCTAAATATGAACAGTTGACGACAGGATATATCCATATCATATCCCCAAGCATCGATCGAGCCTGCACTGCATCTTGTTCTCCCGCTTCAGCCAACACAAATCAGCTTCAGCTGTTGAGCACGGCGCAGTCGCGGCGGATGTTGCCGAGCGCGGGGTCCGTCTTGACGCCGACGCGGCCGAGGCTGGTCATGGCGGCGACGAAGGCGGCCTCGAAGTCGGAGCTGTTGGCCGCCCAGGCGTCGACGGTGGGGCGCGAGCGGGCGTCGGCGTAGAGGACCTGGTCGGAGGTGAGCAGGCCCATCCCCTTCTGCAGGTTGATGAAGTACTGGTTGTCGAAGGCGTGCGGCGTCACCGGGTCGATCTCCAGCGCCACGTTGGGGTCCACCCCGGCCGGGCACGCCGCCAGCAGCTGCGACGCGTACCCCGGGTCCATCGTCGGGTCCGCCGCCGCCGTCTGGATCCGGCCCGTGAACGTCCCGCAGTGCGCGAACCCCACCGTGTGCGCCGCTGCAAACAACAAACAACAACGCCGCATTTGTTTTCTTCAGGTCACGGGTGCCAAAATTCGTACAGTATTACACATGATCGCGTACAGGTTCTGCAGATTTCGTGCCAAGATGCCATATACGATTGTACAGTGGGTCTGAGCCTACAGTTTTTTTCTTCATGTATTAACAGCTCATCTTGCCGGCCCATGGTATGCGAACGGATGGGCCGAAATCAAGCTGTTGGACGCTTCTGGGTCGTGGCAAAAGGATGGATATGCCAATAATGCAGATGGCCTTTCTTTCACGTGCAAGCAAAGGCAGTACAGCTAGTCCTCCACAGTTTGACCCCTTTCAGATCTATACTACCGACCAGCAGCCAGCTACAGTGCACGCACACTCCACTATCATCAAGCTCAGTCTAACGGGATAACTAAAAATATGTACTTACTGACAGTGCTAACGATGAACCACATTATTTCTACTGTCGTCCCAACAAAAATCCCTCGATCAGCACGCAGAATCCAGCCCTTTTCGCCCGGCTTTGTGTGGGTTGCAAGACAGGAAAACAGAGCACATGGGGTACTTCCTGACTACTCCTAGTACAGAGGCAGCTAAAGTAATTCGGGGGTTGGCAATGGCAGGGGCGGTTAGTAAACAACTCTTTAATAATTGCCTGGCCTTACCGGAGAGCGCAATCATGTCGGCCTGGGACAGGTTGTTGGCGGCGAACATCGCCGTCAGCTGGTCCAGGTTGAACGACGGCGGCGGCAGGTTCCCGTCGACGTTGCTCGCCGTCGACACCAGCCCGTCCAGCCTCCCCAGCTCCACGGGGTACGCCGGGCCGCCGGCCTGCGCGCGTCACGGCAAAGATGCTTTCAGAGGCATTGTTGTTTGTATTGCTGATAATGATATATGTATGCAGGCATCGAAAGCTCGGACGCTTTTGGTGGATCTAGAAAGGGCGGCGTGCGTGATGCGTGCGCGTACCAGGCCGATGACGTCCCGGGTGGCCATGGTGAGGATGTCTGCGCAGGAGACCAGGTTGGGGCTCGGGCACTGCGTGTCCACGGCCGCCTTGGCCTTGATGACGGTGTCGAAGCCGTCGCCGGCGAGGGAGAGGTTGCTCACGTGGTCCTTCTCCGCCGTGTTGTTCGCCGTCGACACGATGATGACCGACGCGTCGCATCCCTGCACACGCATGGTCGTCAGGCCGGGCGTCACTCATGGTCGTCAGGCCGGGCGGCACTCAAAGGCAGACAGGGGATTGAAAATGAAATGCTGGTAGATTAGATGCAGGGGCATCGAGCGGCACCTGGACGAAGCAGTCGTGGAAGAAGAGGCGGACGGTGGCGCCGACGGCGACGGGCGTCTGCTGGACCTTGAGGGCGACCGCGGCCTGCACGATGGCCTCCACGTTGGGGCAGCTGGCGGAGTAGTAGCCCTGCCGGAGCTGCGCCGCCGCGCCGCCGGCAGCCGCGAGCGCCAGCAGCGCCACCGCCAAGATCCTAATCCCGGCGCCCATGCCGCCGCACTGCGCTCTACCTAGTATCTAGCTCCCACGCCTGAATGCCTCCCGGTGCCGACCGATCCGGGACTCGTCCAGGCTCTGCTCCCACGGCTAATGACGACGGCACGGTAGTAGTACGAGCTATCTAGAAGAAGCTGTGGCGGTGGCGGTGGCGGTGGCGGTGGCGGTGATGATGACGATGGCGTTGGGTTTCTGTCGCCGCGGCCGTGTGCGGGTGCGGGTGTGTTTGTGGGTGGCCTAGTTATTGTGCTGGAGTAGTAGTAGAAGCCAAGCTTTCTCTCGGAGCGTGGGGGAGAGGTGGTGATGGCTCCTGGACGGACGTATCCAGTCTGGTACAGTGGTGAGCGAGGCGGCGCTCGCCTCGAGATGCGTGCGCGGCGCGGCGGTGGATGGATGGATGCAGCGGCGAGCGCGATCCAGAGAGAAGCCGGGGGCGTCCCCACGTGGACGCGTGCGTCTGTCTGTCCACGTCCGGGCTCATCACGGACATCGCACACCGGCTCTGCCCGCTCGCGCTGCAAACATGCGTGGGACTCGAAACCTCCACATGGCGCGGTTGGTGGGGGCTCCGGCCTGCGTGTGCTCTGTAGTACGTGAAAGCCTTTTTTGGTGGCACAAATGACCACGCTCGCTCCGAGTGCACGCTAGCGACTCACAAAATCGGCCACTAATGATGCAGTGTGATTCTGTGGGTTGGGCTTCTTTTTGCTGGATAACACAAACTGAACCCAGGAAACAGCCGTGGCATTGCAGTTCCGTGCGCAGCATAGCCGGTGCGGAAATGGACAGAGCAGACAGGGTTGGCTTCTGGGTCAGGCGGCCTCTCTGGAAAGGCGAACGCGGCCAAGATGGGTTGTTTGTCTCCGGCCCGGAGCAGGTTTGTAGAGGAGAATAGAGTTTTGTAGAGTTACACAAAGCCGAGGTACGGCATGACAAGCCCGGAGCAGGTTTAATGGTCCGAGACGACGGCATAGAGACGAGCACCAGCTACGTCTACAGTAGGAGACGAGATCCAGCGCCGGAGCAGGCGGCATTCATGTGCTCTTTCGCGTTTTCACAGCCATGCCGCCCACCTGAAAGGCCTTTCACCAGCTGGCCGCTCCCCACTCGCCACCACGTTTCCTTCTAAAAAAAAAAGCTCTGGCCGCCATGTTTTTCTTTTTGAGGGGAGCCGCCATGTTTGTTGGAATGACTTGAATTGCACTCGCCGTTTCCAACACCACGTTACGTGTAGTCCAGTCCATTTATCCGTCGATGTTGACGGCATGCATGGAGCGGAGTTTTTATTTTCTCTCGGAGCATGCAGCGGACTTTTTTTTTTTGAGAAACTGCAGTGGAGTGTTTGATCCAGAGCGTAGGCCGGTGGAAAGGACACTGACATGAGCCGACATGCCTTTTTCAAGTGGGAAATGGCGCGCCTTTTGATCCTAATTTGTCCTCGTCTTTTTTATGAAACGCGCCTTTTGAGTTCTGACGAGTTGTGCGAGTGTGAGGCTGGTCATGGTGGGGAGTAACTTAGACGAGTGTCATGTCATATGCATGACACTAGTCTAAGTTACTATCCTCGTAGTGCAAAGTATCTTAGCAGTAGTGTCATGATTTGTTTCATTTATTGCCTTATAGACTCATTTTATTTCGGAAGCGCTATGTTACAATAACATATTATATTACTCCAAGCACCTCTCTCCTTATTAAATACTTGCAACATAAGCAAAATTGTTTTGGGATATGTTAAGTTACTACCTAAGTTACCCCACTATGGCTGGCCTGACGTGAAAGTCCATCTAGTGTCCGCTCTTCCGCGGGGCCGCGGCCCCAACGGCTCACTGCAGCAGCTAGCGCCCGCCGCTGTAGCACGATAGATTGCCCGGCCCATGGTTTGAAACACGGCCCTCGTCAAGCATGGCTGCTGATGGCTCCCCAAGTCCTGACAAAATAAACAAGCAGCAGTTCTAAAAAGAGGAGTTCTTTTTTGCCTTCAAATAAAAAAGCAACGGTTCTGTTTTCTGAAGAGGGAAACAGGCGACAGTTCTGTGCGGTCGGAGTTTCAGACAATTAAACCAAGCCCAAGTTGATTCAGCTGAGGGAGACATTATGGACTTGGATCGTTTGTTTCAGGCGAGGTGGCCCGCGCCGGGAAGTTATCCGGCGACAGATAATGTAATGAAATGAGGCGACTTGGATCGGTTCGGTTGGCACGTCCATTTCCGGGGCGGTTGTTGGGTCCCTAGCACGGGCGGCTTCGGGTCTCCGGAGACTCACTCGCCTGGTCCATCATCGGAGCGCCAAGCTCGCCAGGGCTGGTTCCTGGGCTTGGAAAAGGCGTGTGTGTGTGTGTGTGTGTAATGGACTAAGCTTGGAGATTCTTTGGTTTGTTACGATCACGAAACGGAGAGGTGAACCTGTGGAGGTAAGCTGGGAGGAAGTTACCGTCGAAACTATAATAATGTGCTCAGCCTCAGCGTATATGCTTGTCTTTTCCGAACATTTTGGTCGACCAACTTGCTGGAGGTGGCTGATTTCGCTTGAGATTTTCACCCCCTGTCAAGGTCGGGCTGTACATATCGGTGACGAGATGCCGTGTTTTGTGTCCAGAAGTGTTTGCCCAATAATTGACACGGATTCGAAGCCCTGACGCTTCATTTGGAAAACTAATCATCGACCAAGAACACGTGGGCTGCCCAAGGTTTACTGAGAGGAATGTTGTGAGTCAAGAGCATATAGTTTATGTCGATATTAATATAATATCCTTCGTCACAAAAACAATATTTAGCAAATCAAAACTAGTTCTTTTTGAAAGAAAACTACTAGTTCAACTCCAAAAATCCCTGTGACCTTGGTAACTAGGTACAGGTAAATGGACGCGGTGTTTCTGCACACGAGCGCACATGTGCTCGCTATCAGGGCGTCTCGTTCACGTCTTGAGATGCGAGGCATTTAATGGCACAACGATATACGAGAGACCAGATAAGAGCAAGTACAATAGTCCTATTCAGCAGGCTGTAACGAAGTCCACGTCAGCAAAAATCTGAGCTGGAGAAAGGAGAGAGAAGGAGCGGGCTCTTCGTGAGTCGCCGGGCTAAGACACAGAACTCGAGAACTTTCCGCCCGCTTGCAGCCTGATGCGAGCGCTAGCGCCGCCGCTTCCGATCCCCTGCGTCTCCCTTGCCTCGTGCGCTTGTTCTTCCAGCTCTGCGCGCGAAATCAATCCTTGCCTCACTCCAAATTGCTTGATGCGCGCCAAATCGCCTCCAGCTTCCCCGAAATCGCCATCGCTCCGGAACCCTAGAACAGCCGGCGGCGCCGCATCAACGAGATGGTCAGCACTCAGCGGTCCAAAAGGACGGGTGCACCGGCACTCGCCCCGTCGTCGCTACCTCAGTTCGTTCCGCCGTTGATGCATCATCTCGTCCCGCCGTCGGCGCCACAGCTAATCCTGCCATCGGCGCTGCACCTCGTCCCGCCGCTGGCACCTCACCTTGTCCCACCACCACGCCAGCCCACCAAAGGCAGCGGCGGCCTCTACACCATGCTGGCTCCCCCAGACGCAAGGCCCCTTGTGGTACAGGGATATTGACAATTTGACTCCAGAAGCATGGTATGTGCCCCCACCCCCCTGTTTACTAGTTCGGTCTTGCCATGCTAGCCTTCTATTTGATACATTTGTTCACCTGTTTATGCATCTCTGGTAAGTTGGTATTGTCATGCAATGCTTTCCTGCTTACATTTCTTTCCCTGCTTATCTGAACTCTGAACATTCAGATGGTCTTTGTTGGTGTCAAACTGTCAGATATTTACATGATATGCAGCATGCGTTTTTCTATGATATGAATCGATAAAGTATTAGTACCTACGGATAACCATACATATTTGATATGATGCTCAGCTGTTGTAATTTAAAAATGGATATGACAGAAACAGAAAATAAGTGTATCATCTTATCTGAAACTCTGAACATTCAGAAGTTTCTCTAATGAATTAAATAATGTTCATATAACTGGGAATCTTAAAATATGCAAAGGGAAATAACGTTTCGTGTACAGTTATGTATAATGATTTCCAGGATTCGTTTGTAAGAATATTGTAGCACTTAGCTTATTATAATGTGATAACTAGTCTGTGTGTGTTTGTATGATCTGTACTACAGTATGTTCTGATAGTTCCTATCTACAGAAATGTTCTTTGCTAAAATGTGATTTCTTTTTTATTTATTAAACCATGTTGTAATATGAAGTCGATTGCTTGATCAACTAGTATTGTCTTGGCAGGGGAGTGGATTCTCACCCACGTGGTGGGTTCCTTGGTTTATTTAACAACACGCCAAGCCTTTCACAATCTTGAGGCTCGGAAGCTTCCATGCCTTGCAGCAAAAGATCACAAGGAGTCAGTCATGCTAGAAACATACCGCTCGTTGATGATGCAAGACACAACTAGGATGTCTGAAGATGTGAGATGTGAGCACGTGTTGGCATTGAAGTGTTTCCGGGAGAAGCTATTTGGCAAAACTGACTAAGGTATTTCCTATTGTCCATTGCCTTAGTTAAATTTGACTTTTTTTTATCAAACCATCACTGCTGAAATTCTCATGTGCTGAAATATAAGTCTAATGCATCTGAGTCTTACAGTCATGAGCATGCTATCTTCATCTCATCATCATTAGCATTCATGTGGAAATGTTTACCATCCGCTATGTTTCCATTTTTTCATACAGTGGCTGGAGATTATTGATGCAGATGGATTCGTCGCTCTTTTCTATTGAAATTCCAACTTATCATCGTCAAGATCAAAACTAATGGCTTGTTTGCATTGTCTCTTGTTTGCTTAATGTTCTCTTAAAAAGACTGGTGTGATGTTTAAGTGTCGATGCCATGGTGTTATGTGCCATCAGTTTGTTCGTTATGATTAAAACTAACGGCTTGTTTGCCGGGCGTCTTATTTAGTTCTATGTTTGGTTAATGCTTCCTTGGGAAGACTCAAGCAATGTTCAACTGTGGTGTCATGGTGCTATCTGCTATGCACACCTGTTTGTTGATTGTTTATTAATCAGTTTTTCTGGGTCTGTTCTATTGGCATGAATGGCATATATGTATATATAATTATCGAAACTGCTTGAATATTGATCAGTTTCTTTTGGTATATTCTCTTGGCATGAATGATAGATATATGCTGATTGAAATGGCCACAAAGATGTTGTTTGTATTGGATCACAACAGGTGATATACACATGCAAATATTGAATGTCCATGTTTTTATTAGGGTCAGTCTTAGAGCCAACCTATAAGCCAGCTTACTGTGTGTGAAGGCTTTATAGATGATGTGGCGGGGGGTTATAGCCAGCAGCAGGCTGTGCTATTAACCATGCTCTAATGACGGGAAATAGAGGATACGTATCGCAAGGGTGCTGAGCTGTGGGCCAGGAAACGGCGGAATGCCGGCCACCGTTACCCCGTAGAAGTTGTTCCGTGGCTCGGGACGCCCGCCGCCGTCCTGATTCGTGGAACAGGAAAAACAGTTTCCGTCTGTCGTCGGGGCAGCGCGTGGATTGGCTGCTATTCGGCTGCATTCGATCCATTCCCCACCCCCGCCACAGGCGAGGTCGCCGTGCCAAGGATCCCTGCCGGCATGCAAAGGAGCATCCCGAGATCTGGCTCATGGAGTTCCTGATGCAACCAGAGAAAAGGTATGTGCCAAACCTATCGATTTTGTTGACGTATTCACTGATTAGATCAGCGCTTCATTGCCATCGGAATTCCTAATGCAGCCGGTCAGTAGGAAAAAAATTTGTTGATCTGATATTCGTCGGTCCTCGATCCTTCTTCATTTTTGTCTGATTGTACCCATTTTGACGGAGGAGGCGGATGAAAGTGCGGCGCTGATGGATCTGCCGGCTTTCGGGACGGCGGGCTCTCTGTGGGAAGTGGATGAAGCGACGGCCCTTGAGCGAAGACCCGCGGATCTGTGAAGAAGAGACAGGGGTGCTGGCCGCAGGTGTTGGAGATGAAGCCACGAGTGCCGGGGGAGGGGGGAAGAGGGGAGGGGGGGGGGGGGCGGTCTGAACCGAAGAATACGTTATGAGTTTCTGCCTCTGACAATCGGCGTAAGAGTACAAATACTTGCATACAGCTATGAAATGGTGAACATCAGCGACTTACAAGTGTGGAATACGGTTTGGTGAAGCGTTGGAAAAAAAGTAGTTGGGCAATTTGTACAGCTATGCCTTGTTCTAATTTCACTGTATGTAAGCAGAACATAATTTCTGTGCAGTACATAAAAAATGCTTAATTGTTTGCACTGATAATTTGTAGGCCAAGCTGGGAGTGGAGAACACACGCTTGTGTCGTTCGGAGGGCCCTGCTCTGATTCGGTTGCCAAGATCAGAGGACTGTGGCTGGTACATCATAGAACTCCGACGGATCTGACGGCGCAAGGGGCGCCGGGCTCAGTTCATGGGTCGGATCAGTGGATCACGTGCCTGCAACAGCCCTCAGCAGGGACGCGCAGATCCGTGAGGAAGAAATAGGCCGGTCGGCGAGACGGGAGGGCTCGCTCCAGGTCTCCAAACTGTCCACCAGCAAGATGAATCTGCAAGCACCTGACTGGACTTGTGGACAAAGAGGTGCGTTGCTGAAAACAAATAACCCCGAATTTGTTGCAAAGAAATGTCGTAATGATTCATCTGGGTTTGCTTAGGGGGATAGTCTCTGTAAATTTAGACATGGATGATACTGAACCTATATAATTTGTCAGACGTCCATGAGTACAATAAATTCCCTGATGCATAAACTGCAGTGCAACGCTATATCGTGTTTTACAAGTGGGCCTAGTATTCTTCATCAAAAGTTATTGTAGAAACTACAATGGTACTCCTCTTGTGCTGGAATCATCGCTATGTTACTTATGTCATTTTTGAGATATTATTGTTTACATCGATGAGATCCTCCGATCAGTACATCCAGCTAGCTTTAGGAATAAATCCAATAAGAATACAAGGATTGGAACCACTCCTTCCGCTAGGAATTGCTAATCGAACCAGTGATGAAGCAATCGCATTTTGTGTTTATAGTACCACCGTGGATTTTAATGTCGAAGGCATCTTAGATTAGAATGTAATATTTTCATAGGATTTTTTGCAGGAGTTTTTCTACACAATTTAGAGATCTTACAAATTGTCTTTTGTGTATTGAATGCATATTCACTCCCTCGAACAGTTGTAGAAGTCACATCATTGCAAATTCAAATGCACTTGATTCTTCTGAATTAAGAAAGTCATGGTATCTATATTTTATACTTTCTATTTTTGTCTTCATGCATTCTAGAATTCATGATTCCAAAATTTATGTTTCATCTGGAAATTTACTGATGAATTAAATGCCATGACGTGATCATATAGTCCTATATGTGCAAATCACGTATCTTCTACTAGTAGTTTAGATTGACGAGATTCTGGGTTTTAGGACTGCCAACCGGCTTAAAATAATTTTGCATGTATTAGGGCTTATTTTTGTAAAGGATGCTGTATTGCGCTGTGTGCGTAAACTATGTGGTTTGATAGGTTAATTTAACTAAATTTTGTGTTGTGCCAGCATTTGAAAAATTTTCAAGGTGAGGATTGGAGCAGCGGCACCGAACAGGACACCTTGGCACCTTGCCCCTCCCACGTGTCTGCCTTCGAGAAAGGGCCGATGGGTTTTGCGGAGAACCATTCTGAAAATGCTATTGTACCGATGCTTGGGACAAGTTTTGACTCGCTAGGAGAGACGTATGTTTTCTACAACCTCTATTCCTGGGAGAAAGGATCTGCAAATAAGATATGGGAAGAGGAGGTTGAATGTGGAGAGAATGAAATGTGTACAGAATTTGTGTGTGGACGTTCTGTAAGTCAGATTATATATACATCTTTTACTGTTCAATGGTTAATTTTTTAGTACGCTTATCTCATCACAACAACATGACCACATTTCAGGGTTCGTGTTGAGACAGTTTGAACATGAGGTCTTGTTGGTATGAGTGCCCTCGCGCTGGTGTTTTCGTTGGTGGTGAGATAGTTTGAAAGCTTTGAGTGGGTGTTTTCTGATTTATAATATGATGGGTGGCACGGTACCCAGGACTAAAGCACCAGGTAATGCATAGGTTGATTGGTAATGTTTTGTATTGATTTCTTAATAGGTGGTGATTTGTAGGAAGCGGTTGTTCTGGTCACGAGCACAGGTGAGCGTGGTATTTGGGCGGCTCGATATGTCATGGGGGTGCGTTGCATTGAATTCCTTTGCCATCTAGTGTCTTTGTTGTTTTATCTTCTTTCTTTCATCACCCAAGTAATTTTCTTTTGTGCTCAAGCATTCCCTGTTTTCGGAGGCTAAACATGTTGTGGCTTAATGATTACGCCGCTGAAATCCTTTGAGAACATGCTCTAACTATCACTTATCATTCATGCTTGTTAATTCAGATTTTCACTATTAATCGTAGCTCTTGATTATGTAGATGTAAGCTCACATTGTTTAATCTCCCCTCGTTTGTTGAGTTCTGTTATATGTTTAAATTGCAGGAAACATGTTGGAAGGTGACAAGAATAAAAGCAATGAGCCACTTCTCACCTGATGTGTTTAGTCTTTCGTTTTGGTATTTTGGAACTTCTCGGAATCAGGCTCTCCTCTGCTCATGATTTCAGGCTTTCATTTTGTGATTTTATGACTCATCGGTGTTCTTAATTACTACCTCATAAGTTCAATTGGCTAATACGGTTGGCATGAACATAGATTGTTGCTAAATTTCAGAGATGCACTGTCAGTTCAGCTTTTTGTGATTGCGGAACTGGTCGAAATAGTTTTATTTAGCTAGTTTAAAAAAATTATTTAGCTCATAGTTTTTCTACAGAGAAATGACCATGTTTATGACCAAGAAATGGTCGATTCAACATTTTGGATATTGCAGTTCTTTTTTTTGGATATTTTCTTCTGCAGTTTACCTATAATCTTTTTCTGCCAAATTGTATTCAGTTTTCCTCTCCCAGCGGCAAGTTCAGCAGTTACCCCTCGTATCCAAACAGGGAATGTAAAATGTTTACCAGTGTATGATTTTACAACAGTATCTATTTGGGCCAAGGAAATTACTAGCAGAAAGCATAACCATTGTAAAAATTGTCTGGGTTGTCAAACGGGGCCTAAGTGATGAGTTTTTGTTTAACATGCAACGTGTAGCTTGTAGGAGAAAGCATTGGCTCAGAACGTGATTGGCCTCGCTTAATGTGACGGCCCATGACTGTATGGGAGCCGGCTCAGAACGTGAGAGGATTCTAGACCGGATGTAGCTGTAACGGCAGGGCTGCAATAATTATCTGATCGGCGTGGGCCACTCGAACTGTGCTTATTAATATACTCTGCCACATACATGCAGAAATACGAGTGGCAGTGTGAATCTCAGAGGGAACGAACATCTCAGATAACATGAGCATTTGTGCTCGGGAGCATAATAGCACTTTCGCAGGTAAATTCCGTTCATAAGACAGCAAAACGACATAGTACTAGCCAATAAGTTTTTTTTTTGTGAATAAATACTAGCCAATAAGCGGCGGACTTGGAAATAAAATAAAGGGTGTGCACACTTTAAAACAATTGAAGTATATTTCAATTAGCTTCCACGGGCCTTAAAAATCAGTTAATTTTTACATGATGAAAAAATGTTTTTTTTTAAATCTGGGCGTGCTATGGCACACCTGGCACATTACTTTTGGTGAGTGCTTGATTTGTTCATTGACAAAAAGCCTAATTTTAGATTTTGAACTCTGCAACAAGTTTTGCTTTTAGCCTCACAATCTTTAAACAGTCGGAAACAATCTAAATATGCATTATATGTGACAAAAAATATATATTTAAAAACTACATCCGTGTGGAAATCTAGTGGTATACTTTTCATGACATATAACACATATTTAATTTCTTAAATCGATGACCTAGAACTACGCGAATGACTTATACACCCGGACGGAGGGAGTACTTTGGACCATCGGCCGACTTCAATGCGGTTTTCATCCACGTGATGCTACTAGTACTTATGGAGAATGCTTTATTCATTTTATTTGCATATATAACCCGCACGTTCGAAATCAACGAATCAAACAACACATATACAACCATGTACAAGCCACACGGAACTGTGAAACCCAACGAAACTCTGTGTCACGGACACACACATTTCGTGTACACATGCACCTTTGACGCATGCACGTACACTAATTCAGCCAGCGTGGTAACCCCGGTGTACACCAACGCATCGATCGATCGATCCCTCTCGCCATCAGTTGAAGACGTCGCACTGCTTGCGTATGTTGCCGTCGCTGCCGGACTTGACCCCGACGCGGCCGAGCTTGACCATGGCGGCCACGAAGCCCCGGCTGAAGGCGGCCGTGCTGTTGGCCCACGCGTTGACGAGGGGCCGCGTGCGGTTGTCGTTGTAGAGGAGCTGGTCGGAGGCGAGCAGCCCCCCGCCGTCCTGCAGGTTCCGGTAGTACTGGTTGTCGAAGAGCGCCGGCGTGGCCTGGTCCATGAGCACCATCGGGTCCGACGAGCCGTCGGCGGGGCACTTGGTCCTCAGGAACGCCGCGTACTTGGGGTTCAGCGTCGCGTCCGCCGGGCTGCCGTACACCCGCTCCCTGAACTTGCCGCAGTGCGCCAGCCCCACGGTGTGCGCCGCTGCACGCCCACCATGAACTGTTATGTTAGTACATCCACGCGGAGCTCTGAAGAGTAGGTGCAGTTGGGCGGCGTGCGTGGTTCACCTGAGAGGGCGACGATGTCGGACATGTTGAGCCCGTGCGCTCTGAACATGGCGACCATCTGGTTGAGGGTGCTGGTGGGCTGCGGCAGCTTGCCGGCCACGCTGCTGGCCGTGGAGCTCAGGCCGTCCAGCCTGCCCAGCTCCACTGGGTAGAAGGGCCCGCCGCTCTGTACACAAATCAAACATGTCATTCAGTGGAAAATACAGTATGCAGGGTGTGCGTGCAGTATATGCATGTGCGTACCAGGGCGATGGCGTCCCGTGTGGCGATGGTGAGTATGTCGGCGCAGGACACCAGGTCGGGGCACGCGGCCTCCACGGCCTCCTTGGCGATCCTCACCGTCTCGTAGCCCTCGAACGCCAGCGACTTGTTGTCGTCGGCGTCCATCTCCGTCGGGCTCCCCGGCGTCGACCGGATCAGCACCGACGCGTCGCAACCCTGCACGCATGCACACACGTCGATCAATCACTCGATGATCATAACTCATAAGACTCATAAGCATCAGTGCAGGCGGCGGACGTACCTCGACGAAGCAGTCGTGGAAGAAGAGGCGGATGGTGGAGCCGATGGTGCGGATGGTGTCGTCCATCTTCTGCGTCACCACGCCGCGCACGACGCTCTCCAGGCTGGGGCAGCTGCTGCCGTAGTATCCCGGCGACAGGTCGGCCGCGACGAGCTGCGCGGCGACGGCGAGGACGAGCAGGGCCATGCACGACGACCACCGGGCCATCTTTTTTTTTTTGCTCGAGCTACTTAGCTCGTTGGTATATCAGTATATGTGGTGCAGAAATGGATGGGCTATATATATGCAAGAGGTGCCTTGCACACAAGGATCATGTACTGGGTAGTTAATTTGACAGGCGCTCGAGGTGTGTGATACACAAGATTTTGCCACGCTGTGGAAGAAATCGAGAAGGGTTGACAATCTTTGATCTATGGAGAGATACGTGTGTTTTGGTCTAGTTTAGGACCGATTCTTGATGTGCATGCGTGGGATGTTTGGGGAATTTCATTTTCCCTTGATGTGACGGTGTCTCAATTGAATGAACTCTTGGCGCTTACATCATCTACAAGGAATACTCAGCACTAGCTCGTGAGTTCTTACTTGCCATGTAAGGAATTTTAGTGTCGGGCTTGGCTAAATGGCTTCCTCATCACACCCCCGGGAATAGATTGAGAATAGCGACGCTCTCACTGCTCCAGTTCAAAAGGGCAAGTAGAGAAGTAATTGAACACTCTGAATTTTACTGTGACCTTCGTTGACAGCATGGACACGATGCTTGATATGACTAGTTAATCAGTAAGTTTCCATCGAGTGAAATTACAACGCAGGTGTATATATCATTTTTACATGTACTCCCTCCGTTCGGAATTACTTGTTGTAGAAATGGATGTATCTAGACATTTTTTAGTTTTAGATACATCCATTTCTGCGACAAGTAATTTGGAACGGAGGAAGTATGTGCCAGCTAGCATGATGTCATGTCACTGTGATCAGCATTACTAGTTCAAGTGAGATTACTCCATTGTTGTATCACTGTCGAGCCGTGGAGGTGCTTTCTGGCAAACTTCCGAGAGTAAGGATTTCATATAAAAGGGATGACTTTTCTGACGATGAGGTATTTGGATGGATGATTATATCGCCGCAGAAAAATCTAGATGATTTGAATGGAATGCATCCTGTGCTGCGTTTAATCACGAATTTGATTACATACGTGGATCATTTCCCGATCGCACTCAGCAAACTATATGCTTCCCTGATCATTAGTTTGATCACGAATCAAGTTGGAAACCTATGTATGCTGTCATCTTTGCCATTTGTTTGACCTAATCTTTTTTCATCAATTTCTCATTGATGATCAATTGTTGGACCGTGTTCTTGTAGGAGGAGTAATTGGACACTCAATCTACACCGGCTTCAGATTATTAGGGGGGCATAGTTTGATGACTACATCCTAAACATAATACTACTATAAGTCAAGTAGCAAACAAATTAATGCGTTCTGCAGATCAAGATGTACTAGGAATTTGGAGCCACTGCCAGTTGCTCGACATCGACGACACGCCACGCGTAACCAGCGTTGAAAATGGTCATGTGGCACAATAAACAAACTAACCACTTCCATTAATATAAACATCTTCCTGGGCAATTAGCAGTCCTCTTTGATCGGGTTGTGACAAAAAGAATATCAGGGCGGCTTGTGAATACTTCAAAATTTTGTTTGCAACTGGTATACATCATCGCCTGAGGATATCCTAGAGATAGAGAAACTTTTCCCATACACTTATTTATAGGGTCCTGATAACACCCACATATGTGGGTGTTAAGAGGTCTGGCCACACGTTTCGTGGGGTATCTAAAGAAGCAGTCCACATATCTGCATGTGGGCAAAGCAAATAATGCCCACACGCCCGGTCTTTTACCTCGCGGTCTCTCCCACACGTCTACGTGTAGACAAAATAGATAACACCTACACGTCCGTACTCACGGTCCCGCACGCTCCGCGTGACAGTCATCACGTGTTCCCGCAGTTGCCATGGTCCGAACCCTCTTTCATATTTGTTTAACTGCAGTTGGCATGGTTGTTCAACTGCAGTTGCCATCTCAGGTCAAGTGCCAGATGCCATTTTTGGACAACTGCAGTTGTTGCCATGTATGGCCTGGTCTACTACAGTTGTCATGATTTGAAAACTTTAGAAATTGGCACCTGCTACAAAAAAGGCATGGCAAAAAAACATGTTCGGGTAAAGAGAGAGTTCCCAACTGCTTACAAGCACGCTAGGGCAGTTGCCATGTACCCTGCAAAACACATGGCAACTCGGGTAAAAAAGAGAGTTGCCATTTGCTTACAAACACGCTAGGGCAGTTACCATGTACACTGTAAAAACACATGACAACTGACATCTTTGGGTGTGGGAGAGGAGACGGGCGTGTGGGCGAACTGATAAACACCAACACACTAGCCCCTCTGCGTGCGTGAAAACTGGCGTGTGGGCGAACTGCTAAACGCCCACACACCAGCCCCTCCACGTGGTGAAATGGTCGTGTGGGCGATTGAATGAATGCCCACACAGCAGCCCAGTCCTACGTGACATAAAAAATCTGGCAAAATATGCCAAAATTTGTGCAAACACAAACAGACGTTGATCCATGCGTGTGGGCGAGATACAAACGCCCCACACATGTGGGCGTTAGTATTTTCATATTTATAAAGGATGTTTTTATTAATTCATAAAATAGCATTAAAAGCATACAATGCAAAATGCATAATGAGTGTATATTTGGCATTTGCATGATTAAAATGAACATAGCCAACATGAACCGACGAACGAAATAAAATAAAAAAAAAGGTCATGCCGCCAATGGTAAAGTTTTTTTTTCTTTCAAAAAGTAGGTTAGAACCCCAATCTCTGTATAATTGTGATACACAAAACTATATTTATTAAATTTGATGCAAAACAACGAGGCTAAAGACATCAACAAACAAAGCGACACAACAATGGCAGGTTACCCATACTGTTGTAGAGGGGCTCTTTATCCTCTTTCTATCTTTAATATATGATGTGCATGCTTGTGCGCATTCGAGAAAAAAAATTATAAGATAGGCAATTAGCACCTAGTACAACTAAATCGATTTCTTCAGCAACAACGCCTTCAACAAGGAATACCCACCCTCACGCCGTCGTTGCCACGTCCAACCGTATATGACAAGGACAATAATTTCCATCCTAATTACCGAGACCAACCAATGAAGATCTGCACACCAGCAAATAGATAACGCCTTCAATAAGATAATGACACAAGTTTTTTGCTGCCGAGTCTAACAAATGAAGGGCGAAACAAGAGTTTTCATCCCCGGACAAGAAGCAATGCTTCAATAGTTCAGTTGCCATCATGGAAACGGAACTTCCACTAGCTGTCTCGGCCAGCAGTGCTCCATGCCAGGCCAGAGTGGCACTAGCGGATAGGTGAGATGTCTTCCCACCCGAAGCCATTGCCATGGTCATCGAGAGGCCGCCCATGATGAGGTGCTAATATGTCCTCTCCCATTCCACCTCATAGTTAACCGACTAACAACGAACACTACTGATGGCGCTGCCAGCAGTCACCCAAACCTAGATCTAGCACGAGAGATTCACACCACCACCTCAAAATTACTAGGTTGCCTAGATTGGCTAGGGTGGTGTGCCATGGTGTCGCCATGCCGACTAGCCATGCCATGACACATGTCAATGTCGGAACTGACCATGCCGCACCGTCGCGGATAGCAAGGACATGAAGTCTCACTTGAAGCCCAACCACTACTGGGTGATAAGTTCCGCGGCCAGAGGCTCCACATTGATGTTGTCATAGATCATAGCCAGATCCGACATGTGTCGCAGCGGTTCCGCCTCATGCTGTCCGGCATTGATAGTTTCCTCCTCATCGGTGCAACCGTCAGTTCAAGTGGCAGAGAGGAGCTCAGAATGCCTATGCCGGTCAACCTTGCGCCCAAACCAACTAGCACATGTCCGTAGCTTGATAGCGCCCCTTGTCTTCATCGTCGTCGACCCATAGGCGTCGCCATTCCCATGTTTGTCGCCCGACAGTCCTCCTTGCACACATATGTACCTTGGAAGCGTTGCACCTGCATGCTCTGACAAACCGTTCAAGAGAACCTTAAGGAGTTGTTCGAGGGATCCCCGAGGAGGAGACGGGAACACAATTCACCAACTCTTATTCCGTTGTCATGACTGCGCGTCTAGTGGTAAAAGTCATTCCCATAATCTATCTCCACAACATGTTCGCGTGGTAGATTTTTTTGTTTTGCGCTAGAGTATCTTAACACGTTCCCCAACAGGCACATGGAGTAAAGTGCAAAATTCAATTGAGAACGTGCGGTATTTTGACAAATGGATCCTAGAAAATGCGACCTGCCCGTAGTTATGACCCAACGACCCTGAATAATTGCGAAAAAACCCGAGACTCATGCACATGGTCCTAATACGTCGAGTTGTACGGTAACATGTAGGCAAAATACATCCGGAAAGATCTCTAGTGATCTTGTTTGCATGACTGGCGGTAACATTAGGCAAAATACATCGAAAAACGTCTCTAGTGAGCTTATTTGCATGACTGGAACTAGATATGTGCATCGGCTTCTCGTCTCGGTGCTCAAGCTCGAAAGCTCAACATCTGGGTTGGGCTCGGGCTCAGCTTTTCAGCGTGAAGCCTGGCCTGAAAGCCCAAATAAAGCCTAAATGAGGTTTAAATAATTGTTTAAATTAAAAATAGGTATTATTATGTATTTGAATACCTTGAATATAATTATTTTAAATGAGAAGTGCACTGTTCACATGCTTCGGGCCAGGCTTGGGCTTGGGATTTTCACTTTGGGCTTTGTCAAGCCCGACCAGAAGGATGATCAGGTTTAGCTAGAACTACTTTATTTACTCGAACATGGCAATTCTTGAGTTCAGTGATGATTTTGCGCCCACAAAACAAGTTCAATGGTCATAGATGAATTTTACTCTTTATGTAAGAATTTTGTTTACTCTATAGGTATAAGATAAGAAAACATTCCGTTCGGGAATCAAGTTGCAGAAACTGAAATATGGGTATTCGAGTCCCATGTCCCATAGGAGTCTGGGTCGTGTGTCAATTCCGGAACCGGATCCTCTAACTTAGAAGGAAAGTCACAGTGCTACAATGCTAGCCTAGTGTAATATGAAGAAGGAAAGTTATGGACTATTAGCAGGTTGTTTACTGTAGATATATTTATCTAAAATTAGTATTATTTCACCATCAATTTGTTTGTATGTAATTACTATGAATGTCCACAGTAGATCAGTAATATGCAAATTAATTTAAGTCATTTTAGCCTTAATCATATGGATTGAAAGAAGGCAAGTTAGGATATTTTAGCTTCTCTAACATTTCTCCTCTATGTTAAGAGGATCTAGTTCCGTCAATTCCAGTGTGGTTGATCATCCTCTTGGACCAGCTACTAATCATTGTCTAAGTAAGTTATTGCTTCACCAACTAGCTAATTAATGTGATCCTTGCCTGGGCTGATTTCTTCTTATGCTCCTCGGTCCATGGGGTATGGAGCAACCGTTTCCAATTGTTGTTCCATCCTAAGGGCAAGTTCTTATGCGTTACTCACTCATGCGCCTATGGAAACACCACTAACCAATCGACTTTCATGTGTTAAGCATGCCGCCGGCGTTCATCCTGAGCCTGGATCGAACTCTACTTCAGTGCACTTGTAAATGATAAGGCGGACAAATTTGGCTGAGCTTGAAACATCACATCAAAGGTTTCAATTTCGTTATTCGATGTACCCACTGGGAAAAGTATTGACGGCTGAACCTTTTACATGAGATGAGACTAGTTGCGGAATCAAGAGCAGATGTACGCCGTTCACTCCACAACGTCTCATGCGTACATTATTTTGCTTTACTTATAACAAACATTCCTCGTAGTTTTGTGGCCGGAGCCCACATCTACCTGAAGTACTTTGCAAAGAGATATCTGGAGATCGCCAAGGCATCACCCGTGGCTTTCACAGGGTACAGCTCCTTCCCGGACTGCCATTCGTTAGAGTACGAGATCCAATCTCGCCTCCATTCCTCCAGTTGAAAACTCCGGTTCTCTTGGAGGCTTCTCGATAACCGGGTGAAGTATTTAGATGCCCTTGGATGGTAGTAGCTCTTCAGAAGCCCACTCCAGAATTTATTGGCTGGCGACGAGGATATTTTGAAAAACAAAAAGGTCTGTATAGTTAGCAATGCAGGGGTGGACTTCCAAAGTATAGTACTATGATCTACTCAGTATTACCGTAGTCATGGAGTTTGCTCTGCTCGGTCTTTGTGTCGTCGTACCACATTGTCACCTGTGTTCTAGCATTCCACTCGTACTGATAAAATAGTTTGATTCAGTGCACGATAAGAGAAAAAGATTGATCCAGGATCCAGCTGCTACATGAAGTGTGCGAAAGAGACCCACCTGCTTCCTTTCGTCTTCGGTCATAGCAAGGTTTTTTGCAGTTTCCAACCAAGGGCCCAGCAGGAAATTGTCATCAGAAGCTAGTAGCGTCTCGATATCCATGATGAGTTCGAGGAATTTCTTTGTGTGGAAGTTTAAACCACTTGAATCCCTCTTTTGGTAAGAATCCATAGCATCAAGGTATACTTTATTTGCTAATTTTGACAGTGACTGCCTTGTCAAATCAACGAGGTCGTACCTGCGATGAGCGTTACCATTAATAAGCAGTAGAGAATCATAACCAGAAGTGTAACATTTTTTGGGGGTATTTAAGAGTATATTCATACTTTTGTGTGTGGTCACCCTATTTTTGTCGAAGCTTCACTTTGACTAAGCTGTACAATGATAGCACCCTGCCTATCTGCCCCCCTTTTTTTGCCTCTTCGTCAGGAGTACTCCACATACATACCTACAGTGGCGGAGACAGGAGGGACCAGCAGGGCCCCCACCCCCTGCCCTCTCTAACATCAGGTATTTGCTGCTAGTTTGCTTATGAACAGTGTATAATTGGTGGTTGGTTGCTGCTCAAGGTTTGGCCCTCCCCAACCTGTTTTAACATCACTTGGCTCCCCCTGATCTCATCTTTCTGGCTCCGCCACTGCATAACTATGGCAGCAAGCATGCCACCTACAAGCGAGTCCCACTTTTCAGCCATTTTCCCTTCTATTCCAAACTTGGCATATGTGAGCTGACCACTTACTTTTTTTTAACCAGAACTACTGACTTCACTTGTGCCCTGATCATTTGACATGATTGAAATTAACTAACGTGTGGACGTAAGCAGCTGTGAAAAACATGTAGGAGATCAAATAGGCAGGAAAACCTTCTTTGTCCACTTGCCAGTGACCCTCCTAGGAACTAACTAAATTGTACCCCTATTTCCAGCTAAAGAAAAACCTATGTTTCTTTCATGCATATAGTTGGTGTGATTTACATAAATCAGAATGAACGGGTGAAACACCACAACATCTAATTCTCAAAAGAGTCGGTATTTTAGAAACCACCAGTTCATTTTTCGGGAATAGAACCGACAATGGCTCAAAATTTTATAAGCTGACACAAGAAGTTTAAAGGATGCATGCCACAAGAAAGAGGATGCATGACATCCAAATGCTTGAAGAACCAATGCTTACGACGAGACATACCTATATGTGAGACTTTCTGAAAGACCATTTCCTGCTTTAAGAAATAGTTCAAGGGATTTGACGGCCTCCTCCGTAGAATACCATAGATGCGGTTGTGGTAGGCTTGCAGAGACCTCGCCTAAGAACCTCGGATGTTTCCTCACATGTGAGATAATTTTTCGTTTGGAATACTGGGAACTGAAAGAACTTGGACTGATGTCTGGAAATTCAACTATGTAGTCTTTATTATGATCCTGCAACGAACATATGAAAAGGATACATGAATATGTCAGCAAGCATTGCACGACTGCAATAAAGTTGCATCTGTATGAAATCAAACCGCAATTCCATCTGTGCAATTGTATATCGTATGGTACAGAATTGCCCAAGCTTTCTGTATTTCGACATTTGATTGGCCATATCGCCTATAGGAGTATGATTTTAACCAATCCTGGAAGATAAAGACATAGATTAGATGGTAATCAACCTATCAAAACAAATGCGGTGGTCAAGAACTTCAGCAAATGGAAAATATAGACAGAATCAAAGCAGCAACCCGAGCAAAGCCATAGCAAGATTGTAAAATAAAAAAAAACATAGACACTGCCACACTGATCTGTACAAAAGTTTGTACCTCATTCAGCCTGAAGTTAACACGACCAAATAAACGATTTCTACCAAAGAATAACTATCAATTAAAATTATAAGTTGATACTCTTTAAACTTCTTTTATCACACCAATTGTCAACATTGATCTTGTCGATAAGAAAATATCAGTTAATCCAAAGGTCTTACTGAAAATGCAGGACAACATAAAGAAAGCCATATCAGAAGCAACCTTTAGACCAGATTAGTTAAAATTTAATCTTTTGAGTTAGAAACCTTATGAATTAAAGCACAGGCTCACATTAACCCTCTATGAAGTTAAAAACTTCTTCTAGTTTGATGGCATAGGAGTAAACCATAATCCGTTACACACCAGAGACCAGATGCATTTGTAATGTGTACCTCAACTTCGACCTTTTGACTACGGAATGCCATTTCAGACATAAGCTCATAAACAACTGGATTATGCTCTATTCCCTCCATGCACATGCCAACACCAACCTAAATAAGAGGAAGGATTAAATGCAAGTACCCCATTAGATCTTTTTAACTGCTTCTGTAGGGAAAGGCAAAGGAGACCCTTGCTGTTAGTAAATTTACATAAGGAATGAAAGTAAAATGAACCATTGTTGAATTGTAGCTTCTACGTGCATCAATAGGGCCAGATGAAATTGAATCTAGTACTCCATACATTTCAATATTACCACCAAAATTGTGTAGCATGCACCTAATTTAAGAAATGATCATTAGTTAACTACTTAACTTCGTTGGCACAATGGATAACTAGTATTTTTAATACTAATAGTGTATGTAAGAACATAAAAAGTTTGAGAACTAGAGAGAGAGGACATACCAGATGTATGGTACACCATAGAACTGGGAGGACGTTTGCCATATGGGCTTGACATCAGCAAATAAATCAAGGACCATCATCTTACCAATTGGAACAGAATGAAGTAGTGCCTGCAAGGCAAAAGAAGCAAGATTTACCCGCATCTAAATGATACGCAGCAGCTTTACTTATAGTCTTATAGAAGCTCACATGCTGGTGTATTTTCCCATGTGATATATATGTCCCTATTATTATGAGTAAAATACACCAGTGGTCCTAAAAGTATTCCAAGTGTGCCATCTAGGTCCTAAAAGTCGTTGAGTCGTGCACTGAGGCTCCTAAACACATCTGACCAGGCCACATGGCCCATTGACTGATGCCACGTACACTGAATTGCCACATGGGGCAAACTGACCGAGCTATGAATATATCAAAATTGCCACGTACACTGAATTGCTACATGGGGAAAACGACCGAGCTATGAATATATCAAAGACCCTGAATACTGTAACTCTGTTTTGATATATTCATAGCTCGGTCAGTTTGCCCCATGTGGCAATTCAGTGTACGTGGCATCAGTCAAAGGACCATGTTGCCTAGTCAGATGTGTGTAGGAGCCGCAGTGCACGACTCAACGACTTTTAAGACCTGGGTGTTCGTTTTCAAACTTTTGGACCTAGATGGCACACTTCGAATACTTTTAGGACCGCTGGTTTATTTTACTCTATTACTATTTACATGATTCTTGTACTTTGCTTTTATTTGAACTTAAATGTATGACTTTTCTGCTACAAGTTAAAACTAAGGTTGCATTAACCTTTACTTTACAAGTAACCTCATTTCTGTTGGTGCTCAAGATACAAAAAAAAAAGAAGCAAAAATAAGAACTCACTTTCATCTGAGACTCCTTCCAGAAAGCTGCGTCCGAGTAAAATAGCCAACCCTGAATGAAGGAAAGGAGCTTTAGAGATTATATTACTCTTTAAATTTGCCAACCGTGCTCATGAAAATCATGTCTGTTGTAAAATATAAACCGTGGCTTGGAGTAAGTGGCTTTTCACTGATCAATCACAGGGCAGAATTTCACGTTATCTTTTCTTATTTTTTTACAAACAAGGTCAGGAGACCGTATGAGTATGAGTAATTCCTATACTTATCTCCACCCTATGGTGTGGATAACAAACTTAGCTAAGTAATAAGGGAAAGCAATAACAAAAATATATGCTAAGGTAAGCATGGAAAGAGAAAGGAAGATGAGGCTAATTGGTTGCTTCCCAATCTTGCGGTGTGGAGCGTCTGTACGACTGGCCCAAAAGGCGTCAGTAACACCCAATTGACACAAAATACTACTCCCTCCGTCCCAAAATAAGTGTCGTGGCTTTATTTAAAATTTGAATAGGACTGGCCCCAAAAGGCGTCAGTAACACCCAATTGACACAAAATACTAGTACTCCCTCCGATCCAAATTAATTGACGCAGCCTCTGTACAATGTGTAGAGGACACTGTATAGAGGCTGCGTCAATTAATTCGGATCTGAGGGAATACTATATTATGGACTTGTTGTTGTTATACAAAATACATAATCTTTTATACTTTTGGGTGTCAAAGAAGAGTAAAGCAGCATACCTGCATTAACCACACTGCATCCTTGTTACCTCTCGACATTGCTTGATAGATAGCAGAACCAAGTGATGAAATATATGCCGGTTCATTTGTCGGTGGTGTATTCTCATTGAATGTGTCACTGAAAGAAATAACTTTGACTGTAAAGCATGCAAAATGGACTTGCTCAGTTGCTCTATAAACTACAAAGCCAAAGCAGTGCAGCGAGCAATGAACATCGATGCCATAAATAAACAGAATGCCAAACAAGTGGACATGTTAACAAATGTCAGACATAATGCACCAGTAATGATTATGTTCTTGGACTAACTGATGGTAAAATGCTGCAAGTTTTAATCTCTAAATGTTATGCCCTGAAAAGTAAATGGAGGGAGTAGTATATTGTATTCAAACTGTGTAATCCAACAAGTAATAACACAGAGCATTAATGCAACACACTGATGCAATATTGTTGAGGACCAGATTAGTATGAGTTACCAATTATAGATGCTGGTGATGTCACCATATTCTGCATGTATCCAAAAAAGATGAAAGACAAATTAGAACCAGGTATAGGTTATGAAAACATACATAAAAAAAATCGGTTTGATTAGTTATTCAGCAAGTTTATGAAGCTATTCGGGGGGGGGGGGGGGGGACAGTTGCATGAAATTGGACCAAATCAAGTCCAGTTTCTATCCACCAATAGAAATGCAGACCTTTCATTTGTTGCTTGATAAAAGCCTGTCCCACATCAATAAACAATGCATCTGAAGGATCAAGAATATAAGTGCAGCACCACCTAGGATTACCATCAACTGTGTTCCTGAAGCAAAGAATATGTAAATATCAGCATCCAAGGGTTGAAGTAGAAAAATCTTCATTCCGACAATCCATGTCAAATAAGTTTGTTTACTGAAATGGTAGTCAACTGATATTTTATTTTTATTCCTAACAACAACAGAGCCTTTCAGTCCCAAACAAGTTGGGGTAGGCTAGAGTTGAAACCCATAAAATGTTAGACACAAATACTGCCAGCTCATGTTGATTTGATAGTTCTAGTCTTCTAGACCTTTAGGCTAGCGCGAAGAAACCTGCAAAAGGAAAACTAGTTTGAAGAAGTTCTTTGTTTCGGGAGTTGTGAAGAAGTTGAATCTGATTTTGCCCTTCTATTGCACCAATAAGGATATTGGCCATATAATCCCAAGCTATCCATTAAGCAAAGTTGGCCCTTAAATAACTATCTCATGGGCAACTATGTTTGTAGCCCCATATGGTAACTAAGTAAAATGGCAAGTTGATAAGTATTACAAGTTAAAAAACCTGAAGGTCTGAAACTTCTTTATCTGTCTCGGATGTTCCAATAATACTCCCTCCAATCCAAAAGAAGTGTCCTGGCTTTAGTTCAAATTTGAACTATTTGAACTAAAGCCACGATACTTTTTTCGGATCACAGGGAGTACTTAACACTCGAATACTTTGCAAGAGACATCATGAATGCATGGGCACCAAAGCTGGGCTTCTGGCTCCAACGTAACAATAGATATTTTTTGAGCGATACAAAGGTTAGCCATAAAGATGAAATTCTAGTAACTTCAGTCTTCAGTCTTATACTGAGCACAAAATTCCCGAAAATATCAGCAGAAATGGCACATGACAGTATATTACCATTCACCGAGTCTGGTTATGCTGGCAGATGGAAACAATTTTTTAAACGCGACTGGTACATTTCCTGAGAATGATGGCAGAACTGAAAAATGGAATACACTGTAAGTATACAACCTGAATCAAATATTTAGGGAGTTATATTAACAATTTACCAATAGTATAATATACTCAAGAACACATGACTTTAAAATTAGAAGTAGATGGCAATAATATTAACAAATGAGAAAACTTTAATGATAGAAGGAAAACCAGGCTCTGATGGCATATGTCAGGTTTAACTAGCAGAAATTTAATAGAGAAAAAAACAGAAATTTTGATTTCTGGACTGTAAAAGAACATACCTGGGACCATTCCAAGCTCAATCATACGAGACAATATTTTCTTCTGCAGTGCCAATTGTTGATCTAACCAATTTTGTGAAAGTGGCCCACCCCATCTACAATTTTTTTTAAACATATGATTATATTGTCGAATGATTCCCGTGTACAAATAATCACATTTAGCATTTCAGGTGTTACTGCAAGAATACCAACATAGTGTTCGAGGCAACTGTGTAAACCTACAATATAGTCAAAATGCTTTTGAAGGCAAAATATACAGCAATTGTTTGTCATCTGGAAATATTTACACAAAAGGAAAATATTCCAGTACAAAGAAAATCTTTTTCTAGTATTCATTCAGGATTATCTAATTTAATAACATGAAGAGGAACTAAAGATCTAAACAATGACCAATACGATATTGATTCCAGAATGATGACGCCAAGCCGGTTGCCCGAAGAAAATACACCAGGCAAATAACTCCGGTATGAGCTAATCACCAAAATGCTAAAACAGAGGCAATGTATCCTTATTTATTTGTAATGCTGTGATATTTATCTAGCAACTATTTGCCAATTAAGTCGTCTTCAATAAATTTAATTTTAACTTACGCATGCAAGTTCCCCATTCTAGCCCAAGCAAGGAAAGCTGGTCCACCAAAAAAATCATCTAAATCTCTGTCGGTGACGTTAAAGCTCTGGAATGGAATTCAATAATTAAGAAGTGATCAATCAACAAAAAAGTTCAAAAGTAAAATACAAATCACATCATAAGTAATTCCACTATGACATGGAGGGAAAACTAAGAACAGTGGAACATCTAACAAAATATAACTTTTGGGTTTGTCATGTTTGAAGATTTCAAACTGGTCAGCAACCGTACAAGTTGTGTTGAGTAATTACAATATATATATATATATATATATATATATATATATATATATATTGTTCTATTGTTTCCACAAAAGTTTATGCAAAAATGTAAATGAAAGATAAGAATGTGGGCAATCATCACGCTACTATGCCCATTCCCAAATAGAGTGCAGACACTAAGTCAAGGTAAATGATTATCCAGTCTATTATTCTACTGCAGGAGCATTCAACTCTAATCTTCCACAGTGTAAATTGCATTTGTAATTCTGTATTGTAGAACTGCTGTTCACATGCAAAAAAAGACAGGTCCTGTCTATTGGACTGAGCCAGCCCAAACTGATCAATTTACTGACTAAATCGGGTGAGAACTGGGCCCAGTAAGGAAGCCAGAATGAAGATGGGCTTTAAATTGGTCCAGCTTTGGCTCACTTTTAATCATATGTTGCTTCAGCAAAATTATTCTAAGAGTTCTCAGCCAGAGGACTAGTTGAATCATGTTGCAAAACTACGCTCCAATTTTTGACAAAACATTTCAGAGTTAAAGATGTTCATCGCTCTACCTTAAAAACCTTTTGCCAAACAGCTTCCTGTCCAGTAAACGCTAAAGGCAAGTTAATTCCTTGAAGTGCCATCCAGTCAATTTCTTTCTCCCATCTTCTCCAATCCCACCACACAAAGGAGTCTACAGGAATTTTATCAGGAAAAGAACATTGGAATCCATGCAAAGAATAGAACGGCAAGATTTCAGGAATATTTCTAAATTAAAAGAATGTGTGTACAGGGCAAAATGTACATCTATAAAATGGGAAGAGTTAACGAACTAAAACTTATTAGGACATAATTGTACAAGACCAAACAATTCCTCATGTGTGTTTACATCAGCAGATAGATTTATATTGCTTTCGCGTCAAAACAAACAGCCATGATAGTAAAAACTGAACGGTGCATTTACTTTCTAGTACTCCTAAATGATCAAGGAATCCATATGGCACCAAGGGAATCATTTTTTGGAGCGCAATAGGTGATGAGAGATATTAGCAAATCAACATGAGAGGTGTATTTACAATGAAGGACTTGAACCAGGAGTTCAAGACATTAGTAACTATGAGTGAAACAAAGACAACGAGAGCTGGAAAAAAACTAAACCACGAAAAAACTCACAGCTGGAAGTGACGACATTCTGATAGTAATTCCACGGAACAGGGCGCTCAACCTTGACAGCCGTTTCCTTCACTCGTGGCAGAGACCCAGGCGAAGGGACTGACGCCAGTTGTGCACCACCAGTCTTATCCCAAGAAATGTGCACCCCACACCAGTATTTGAGGTACCAATGGAGTCCAGATGCAAGCTCAACAGCAGTGTTACCCTGGATCCTGCACATCATGAAGAGGTGAGTGCATTTGCCTTTATTTTTATTTGCAATGGAAACATCAGAAATTTGTACTTTTGGTAACTTGCATGCTAGCGAATTTTCACTCTGTTCATCTCTCCATGCTCAACTGAAGAACCGGGAGTCGAACACAATGATTTGCTTTTCGAGGGAAACGCCTTCAATTTTTAACACTGCTTGATCAGGCATATAATTGCTATTTCCAAACTCATCAGCATATATAAGGTGGAGATCACTTGAACACAATGCTAGACAATCACAGCAACTAATTAGTACTAGTAACTAGCTACACTTTTCTCTAAAGTTAGACCACAGAGCAGGCAATGGTTCTGTGCACACAAAATAAGGGAGAGAAGCATACAGAATCTCTGCACGGCCCTTGCTCGAGCCATCAACATTGCTTATCCTGAAGCAGCTCGAGTCGCCACAGACGCCGCCCTGGAGCAATGAAAGCAAAACAATCACTGATTCTGTCCAAGCAATACTGCTAGTGGCAGTGTCACAGTGAGGTGAAATATCCGGAGTTGACGTGCTCCAACCTTGGGGTCGATCTGGAACCGGAAGCTGAGCGCGTGGGAGGGGAGGAGCCGGCGGAGCACCCCGGCGGCAGCCCTCTCTTGCGTGGCCGGCGACGCGGCCCTGCGGCCGGCCGCCGCGCGGAGCGCCTCCAACGAGGCGGGGCCTGCCGCTGCCGCCGCAGCCGGCGGCGACGGGAGGAGAAGGAGAAGCAGGAGTAAGGGGAGCAAAGGGGGAGACGGCGGCGGTCTCATGGCGAATCCGGCCAGTGGCTCCGGCTCGGTTCTTTGGTCTTCGCAGCTGCAGGCGTGAGGCATCTCCGATGACGACGATTGCATCAACGCGACGACGAATTATTAAGTTTTGATAATGGAGTGGGGCGGCAATCTGGACCTTCTGCCCAACAGCAGTGGAGGTTTGCATTTTCTTTAGCATGTTTTGTTAGTCCCTAAAAGAAACTGCTTTTGGAGCTCGGCCTACATGGAGGCCGTTTTTTAAAAATTCAAAATTCAACAGAATTCATATTTTACATTTCAAAAAATATACAGACATACGAGGAGGCACAAGATCCGGAATACTATTCATCCCAAAAGTCCATGAATTTGTTCTTTTTGCACATACCTCATCTCAAGGTATTTCATTCTAAAATTTTACACACATATATTTAGTAGCTCCAAACTGTCATTCTTCTAAAATTACAGTGAAGCGCTATTATATTTAGTAGTACTAAATAAGCGATAAGTAATATGGATCGAAGGGAGTAATTTAAAAGCATTTCACCGCGGAGAAAATATATCACATGAAAACCAAATTACAAAGAAAACGTTGTGAAAACCATGTGTCAAAGTTTGAAAATAAACCCGAAAATATTCAATGTTTAAGAAGATGACGTTCTATTGGCATATGAAATTACAAGTTCAAAGAAATTGCAGGAATGCGACCTATAAAAAATGAATGATGCCATTTCGGCACTATTGAATGCTAATTTTGTTTTTTTATAATGCAGTGGGACGGCAATTTGGACCTTCCGCCGAACGCATTTGAGCAGTGGATGTTCCAGTTTTTTTTTCATATAAAGGTGTTATTAACGTAGGAGCATTTTACATAGACAGGTTTGAAAGTTAGCATGCTGAATACGGAGAGTTTTCCTGATTGAACCGAGTCGTGCATCAGAACATAAACAATGAAATATTCAATATAAGTAATGAGTTTAGTTTGTTATATGCTAGTGCGGTCTTGTGGAAAATTTTCTTTTAGAACATTCCTACTTATCGCTGGCTGATGCTTGAATTTTTTAGCACCTTGACACACACTATGTGAACTTCCCACGAGAGCGAGAAGACAGGATCCATTTCCGCATCATGGTCCGGAACTTTGATGTGTATCTCATCGAGTGGTGCACTCATTTCGGTTTCAGACAACAACGACCATACTCGGTTTGCTCAGATATGCTGCAATCCCATCTGCAACATTACTATTATAGCATGAGTGTCCATTGCCTAGTTTCTATGGCCATTTGCATTGAAATTCCTATTTTTTTTTAATTTCTACTATGTTATTGCTAACATGTTGCAGGCATGTAGAGAAGTTTCAAAAGTGAATGAAAAAAATATGCTTATACTTGGAAAAGCTCCGCGATCAATCTTCAACATGAGGCCAAACTTGGGCGCCATTCTCTTATTTCATCTTAGCCGCCGGGCCAACCAAACGCGAGGAGACATCACTTGCGGAGGAGTTATCACCATTTTGAACAACGCACTCGGTCTCGACTTTGGGCACGTTACGTCCATTAGATGGTAACTGTTTTGTTTCTCTTTTCAGTTCTCCATAGCGGTGGTATGGTTGTCATTAGGAATGATATAATCCTTATTTGTATCCTTGGAGTTGGTCATTTGCTTCTGACTCCCATGCATAAACGGTTCTCGATTGAGGAAGGTATTTTGCATTACGATGCGCAAGGTGAAGAAGAAGAAGAGGAGGACCCTAATGTGGCCATGCCTGAAGAGTGGGATGAAGAAAAACTCGCACATGAACATGAGGTGCAACCTGAAGATGATGATGGAGTTTGGTCGTATGCTACATATACAAACGCCTCTGAGCTTAACAACATGAGCAGCTTAACAACATGAGCGACCTCGCCAACCCTCTCTAAGCCACTACTGAGAACTAACGTCCACTTCACCACGTAGAGCCACTCTTGGGCTCCAAGGTATCATCGTTTCCACAATGAGCTCTCATTGGGCTTGCAAAAGCCTAAACTTGGGGAGGTTGTTTTCATGTTTACATCAATATGTGGCGACAAAATTTCTAATGAGGTTGTACTCCAGTTTGCAGAGAGCTTCGAAACACTCATATTGAGTCCAGTCCAACAATTTGATTTTTCTTTGTTTCTTTAAATAGTATTCAACATAAGATTGAGCATGGAAACCACAATTATAATTCTTAAATAGTAACTTCATTGAGAAAATATAATCATGATGATAATCTACAAACCTAAATACCATCAAGGCTGAATTGGAATTTATCAAACATGTGTGAACATGTGCCAAGACACTCATCCGTCCGTCATTAGGATATACTTGCCACCACAATATGATTTGCTTAATTTAATTATGCAACTTCTGCTTCTAGCCATTGTTATATAACTCCCTGCTTAATTGAAGATATGACCTATCAAAGTGTCACTTATATTGATAAATTAAGGTGAGGATTGTTGGGTAACGCAGTATTTCAAAATTTTCCTACGTTCACGCAAGATCTATCTAGGAGATGCATAGCAACGAGAGGGGGGAGTGTGTCTACGTACCCTCGTAGACCGAAAGCAGAAGCGTTTATCAATGCGGTTGATGTAATCGTACACCTTCATGATCTGTCCCGATCAAGTACCGAACGTACGGCACCTCCGCATTCAGCACACGTTCAGCTCGATGACGTCCTCGCCTTCTTGATCCAGCAAGAGGGGCGAAGTAGCAGATGAGTTCCGGCAGCACGACGGTGTGGTGACGGTGTTGGTGAAGAACAATCTCCGCGGGGCTTCGCCTAAGCACTACGAAAACTATGACGGAGGATAAACTAGAGGGGACGGGGTTGCTGGCACACGGCTTGGTGTTTCTTGATGTGTCTTTGGTGCTAGCTCTGCCCCTCTATTTATATGTTGAGCCCTGAGGTCGAAACTTGGAGCAAAAGCCTCCTCAAAGTCGGTTTTGCCCGAAAGGCAATAGTCCCACACGGACTCCAGGACCAAACGCCACAATCCTTGGCGTCTGGCCCAGATGCCATGGGCCTCGGCGTCTGGCCCAGGGTCAGACGCCAGGGTCTCCGGCGTTTGGCCCCCCGACCCCAGTAAAACTCCTTTTGCACCGACCTAAAGCCTCGTGGGCTTCACCCCTTGGTCGAACCATATCATCCTATATATCAATCTTTACCTCCGAACCATTTCGGAGCTCCTTGTCATGTCTGTGATCTCATCTGGGACACCGAACAACATTCGGTCACCGATATATATAACTCATATAATACTATATCGTAAACGAACGTTAAGCATGCGGACCCTATGGGTTCGAGAACTATGTAGACATGACCGATCGAGACATCTCTCTCGTCAATAACCAATAGCGGAACCTGGATGCCCATATTGGTTCCTACATATCCTACGAAGATCTTTATCGGACGAATCTTATGACAACATATGTTATTCCCTTTGTCATCGGTATGTTACTTGCCCGAGATTCGATCGTTGGTATCCTCATACCTAGTTCAATCTCGTTACCGGCAAGTCTCTTTACTCATTCCATAATGCATCATCCCGTAACTAACTCATTAATCACATTGCTTGCAAGGCTTATAGTGATGTGCATTACCGAGAGGGCCCAGAGATACCTCTCCGATACACTGAGTAACAAATCCTAATCTTGATCTATGCCAACCCAACAAACACCTTAGGAGACACCTGTAGAGCATCTTTATAATCACCCAGTTATGTTGTGACGTTTGATAGCACACAAGGTGTTCCTCCGGTATTCGGGAGTTGCATAATCTCATAGTCAGAGGAATATGTATAAGTCATGAAGAAAGCAATAGCAATAAAACTTAACGATCATTATGCTAAGCTAACGGATGGGTCTTGTCCATCACATCATTCTCTTAATGATGTGATCCCGTTCATCAAATGACAATGCATGTCCATGGTCAGGAAACTTAACCATCTTTGATGAATGAGCTAGTCAAGTAGAGGCATACTAGGGACACTTTGTTTTGTCTATGTATTCACACATATGTACTAAGTTTCCGGTTAATACAATTCTAGCATGAATAATAAACATTTATCATGATATAAGGAAATATAAATAACAACTTTATTATTGCCTCTAGGGCATATTTCCTTCAAGGATGCATATTTATTTCTCAACACATATATTTAATTTCAAGTGCATGATGTAAATTTACTCCAAGAAATATAAGTGACGCTCAAAAGTAAATAATAAACTACTCAAAGGATATACACTATCGTGGAATTGTCACGGCAGATGTCCTAGTGTGAGGACTTAGTCATGGAGCCATCGCGATGAGGTTAGCTCAAAGGGGTTAATCAGGACAAAGGGCACGGGGAGTTTATACTAGTTCGGCCCCTTACGATGAAGGTAAAAGCCTAGTCCAGTTTGTAGTTGGTATTGCTAGGGTTTCGATGAGCACGGAGCGAATACGCTTGACCCGGCTCTCGATCTATTGTTTCTTGTCCTAAGCCGCCGCTAAGTCATCCCCTTATATACACGGGTTGACGCCCTATGGCCCAAAGAGTCTCGGCCAGTTTATCTAATGTATCTGGCTCGGTGACTTTTCTCATATGCCTTACAATACAAGTTTACATACATGGCGGTTTACCGCCATGGGCCTTAAGCTGCCTTCGGGTCTGGCCCCTCTACTAAGCCTCTCTATGAACCGCCATATGATCTTGGGCTTCATTGTGATGAATCGTCATTGGGATGGCCCAGCCCCTCCTGGGCGGGTTATACCTAATAGTTATATCCCCAACATTAGGCCCCAGGTTGATTTAAACTTGTTCATGTCAATCTTCAAGACTTAGAAAAATTCTTCCACATCTGCTGTGAAAACCTTGTGACCCGCCATGACATCATCTTCGGGAATTTCGGAAACCTGCCACGACGTCATCTTTAACGGATCTTTATCTTAATGTCTTCTCAAAAATCGAGGCGTCCAATTAGCTGGATAACCATCATTTGGCCTCCTCGTCTTTCGCACCTGCCTGTTTCCCTGTCTCCTTATAAATAGGACCGTAGAGCCATCTTCCACTCTTCTCCTTCTCCTTTATTCTTCCTTGCAACGCGTCGTCCCGTACAAAACTCGCCGCCGTCGACCTCCGTTCTTGACCTCAACTCTGGCCGCTGCATCGCCTTAGTAGACTAGAAAACTGTGGCGCCACTCCGCTAGTCTAACAACATCAATAAGCCTTCTGTCCCTCGCCATGGATCCGTCATTAGGGTTTGTCGGTGTTCATCGGTGTTCATCAGTGCTCATCGCTGTACCTCCTTCTCTTTATTTAGATCCATAGTTTAGATCCAAAAACCGTAGGAAACTTGCGCGGTAGTAGTTTTAGCACTTGTTTTAATACTACAATATATATATATATATATATATATATATATATATATCCACCGCAACAGATCTCCTCTAGGGCACCTCTGCTTTTCCACTGTAACTATTATCACGGATGTCACTAGGGAGAACTGCCTCTGCTCCATAAACCATGAAGAAAGGTGCATATCCCGTAGATCTGTTTGGGGTGGTATTGATGCTCCATAACACAGAAGGAAGCTCCTCTACCCAACAACCCGGCGTTCTCTACAGGGGAACCATAAGCCGGGGCTTGATGCCTTTCAAGATCTCTTGATTGGCTCTCTCCGCCTCACCATTAGATTGAGGGTGAGCCACTGACGACACGTCAAGTCGGATGTGCTCACGTTGACAAAATTCTTCCATAGCACTTTTAGATAGATTCGTGCCATTGTCTGTTATGATGCTGTGTGGAAAGCCAAAATGGAAGATCACCTTTTTCATGAATTGAACCGCCGTTGCCGCATCACACTTACTGACCGGCTCTGCCTCTACCCACTTAGTGAACTTATCAACCGCCACCAAAAGGTGGGTCTTCTTGTCCTTGGATATTTTGAAAGGTCCAACCGTATCAAGCCCCCAAACTGCAAACGACCAAGTAATTGGAATCATCCTCAATTCTTGAGCCGGCACATGGGCTCGTCGTGCAAATTTCTGACATCCATCACACCTGCCGACGAGGTCTTCTACATCAGCATGGGATGTTAACCAATAAAACCCATGACGGAAAGCTTTAGCCACAAGGGATTTTGAACCGGCATGATGACCACAATCTCCTTCGTGAATCTATCGCAAGATCTCACAACCCTCTTCTAGAGAGACACAACGTTGAAACGCCCCTGTGACACTGCGATGATGTAACTCTCCATTAACAATTGTCATTGTCTTAGACCGCCGGGTTATCTGCCTAGCTAAGGTTTCATCCTCAGGTAACTCGCCCCGGGTCATATAAGCCAAATAAGGAACTGTCCAATCCGGGATTACATGAAGAGCCGCCACCAACTGAGCTTCCGGGTCAGGAATAGCCAAATCCTCCTCCGTAGGTAACTTGACCAACGGGTTATGCAAAACATCAAGAAAGACATTAGGCGGCACCGGTTTACGTTGAGAACCCAACCGGCTTAAAGTGTTCGCCGCTTCATTTTTCCTCCGATCGACGTGCTCAACTTGATAGCCTTTAAAATGACCAGCAATAACATCCACCTCTCGTCGATAAGCCGCCATGAGTGGATCCTTAGAATCCCAAGTACCAGATACTTGCTGAGCCACCAAGTCTGAGTCGCCAAAGCATCTAACTCGGCTTAAATTCATCTCCTTAGCCATCCGAAGACCATGGAGCAAGGCCTCATACTCAGCTGCATTGTTAGTACAAGGAAACATCAAATGGAGAACATAACAAAATTTATCACCTCGAGGGGAAGCAAGAATAACTCCAGCCCCGAGCCCTCCAATTACCTGGACCCATCAAAGTGAATAGTCCAATACGTGTTATCTGGATTTTCCTCAGGCATCTGCAGCTCTGTCCAATCATTGATGAAATCCACCAGTGCTTGAGACTTGATGGCCGTGCGAGGCACATATTTTAACCCGTGAGGTCCAAGCTCAATAGCCCACTTAGCAACCCGGCCAGTTGCCTCCCTGTTTTGAATGATATCTCCCAAAGGAGCAGAGCTAACCACAGTGATGGGATGACCCAGAAAATAGTGTTGGCTAGCCAAGAACACCCCATATACAAGCTTCTACCAGTGCGGATATCTCCACTTGGACTCAGTAAGCACCTCACTGATATAGTAAACCGGCCTTTGAACCGGGTATTCCTTGCCTGCCTCCTTTCTTTATACAACAATGGCAACACTGACAGCCCGGCTATTAGCAGCCACATATAACAACAAAGGCTCCTTATCAATAGGGGCAGTAAGCACGGGCGGCTCAACCAGCTGCTTCTTTAAAACCTCAAACGCCGCATCTGCAGCATCACTCCAGACAAAATTATCTATCTTTTTCATCATCTGATATAGAGGGATGGCCTTTTCTCCCATCCGACTTATGAACCGACTTAATGCCGCAATATGACCCACCAGACGTTGCACATCATTGACACACGCTGGCTTAGCCAGAGAAGTAATGGCTTTGATCTTCTCCGGATTAGCTTCAATGCCTCTGTTGGATACCAAAAAACCTAAAAGCTTACCTGCCGGCACACCAAAGACACATTTGGCCGAGTTAAGCATCATCTTGTAAACCCGAAGATTATCAAAGGTTTCCTTCAAATCATCTATCAATGTCTCTTTCTCTCTGGATTTCACCACAATATCATCCACATAAGCATGAACATTATGCCCAATTTGGTTATGAAGGCAATTTTGCACACATCTCTGATAAGTCGCCTGGGCACTCTTAAGCCCAAAAGGCATAGACACATAGCAGAAGGCTCCAAAGGGAGTTATGAAAGTTGTCTTCTCCTGGTCCTTAACTGCCATCTTGATCTGATGATAACCAGAATAAGCATCCAAAAAACTCAAACGCTCACAACCCACCGTAGCATCAATAATCTGTTCAATACGAGGGAGAGCAAAAGGATCAGCTGGACAAGCCTTGTTTAAATCCGTGTAGTCCACACACATATGCCAAGTGTCGTTCTTCTTAAGTACCAGCACCGGGTTAGCCAACCACTCAGGATGGAAAACTTCAATGATAAACCCAGCTGCCAAGAGCCGGGCTACTTCTTCTCCGATGGCCTTCCGTCTTTCCTCATTAAAACAGCGAAGAAACTGCTTGACCGGCTTAAACTTTGGATCAATATTAAGAGTGTGATCAACGAGTTCTCTCGGTACACCCGGCATGTCTGAAGGCTTCCATGAGAAGATGTCCCGGTTCTCACGGATGAACTCGATGAGCGCACTTTCCTATTTCGGGTCCAGATTAGCACTGATGCTGAACTGCTTGGATGAGTTGCCAGGAACAAAATCAACCATCTTGGTATCGTTTGCTGACTTAAACTTGAGAACCAAATCATGCTCTGTGGTTGGCTTTTTCAAAGACGTCATATCTGTCGGGTCAACATTGTCTTTGTAAAATTTTAACTCCTCTGTTGCACAAACCGACTCAGCATAAGCCGCATCCCCTTCTTCACATTCCAGGGCTATCCTATGGATCCCATGCATCATGATGGTTCCCTTGTGACCCGGAATCTTGAGCTGCAGATACACATAACAAGGTCGTGCCATGAATTTGGCATAAGCCGGCTATCGGTGTCAAAACCGGCGGATCTCGGGTAGGGTGTCCCAAACTATGCTTCTAGGATCGATGGTGACAGGAGACGGGGGACATGATGTTTACCCAGGTTCGGGCCCTCTCTATGGAGGTAATACCCTACTTCCTACTTGATTGATCTTGATGAATATGAGTATTACAAGAGTTGATCTACCACGAGATCGTAATGGCTAAACCCTAGAAGTCTAGCCTATGAATATGGTAATGAGTATATGTCGTGTCCTTTCCGGACTATCCCCTTCTGTTTATATAGACACCAAGGGGATCTAGGGTTTACATGGAGTCGGTTACATAAGAAGGAATCTTTGGTCGCCAAGCTTACCTTCCACGCCAAGTAGAGTCCAATCCGGACACGGTGCAGTCTTTGGCCTTCATGTCTTCACAGCCCATCAGTCTGGACCAAAGGATAACAGGCCAGACGCCCGAGGACCCCTTAGTCCAGGACTCCCTCAGTAGCCCCTGAAGCTGGATTCAATGACGAGGAGTCTGGCGCGCAGATTTGTCTTCGGCATTGCAAGGCGGGTGCCCTCCTTCCGAACTCTTGAATAGTCTTCGGACGAAGTAAGTATATCCGGACCTGTGTATATAATAGCAGAGAATATAATACCCCACGAGCCCAACTTGTTGATAATTGTTCATGATATCATATCATGCCTGCCCGGTTACTATTTCCAACCGTCGGCTAGCGAGCCGCCCCACGTCTCGGGGTGCAGTTTTACGGGCACGTCTCGTCAAGGCAGAGCTCATGTCCCTTTATTTACGGGATTTTCATTAATGCAGGTGTGGGTAACCCAACCGTCCCCTGGGTACAACTCCATGGTGATAGGTAAGTTTAGAGACCCGGGGGAGACGCCTAATATTCGGGGCCTTTATATAGAGACCCGGTCTCATTTTCTTCCCTTGCGCTTGCTTCTTCCTCAACCCCAGCCACCCCAAGTTCCAACCCTCAGGTTCCAATCGCCACCAGCCCTAGTCATGTCCGGATCCAACCATCAGGGCCGGTGGGTGGCTTCTTCTATCACAGAGGAGGATATTGCGAAGCTCCGCATAGCGAGGTATCTGACCTCGGAAATATTTCATCGGCTTCCGGCACAAGGGCAAGTCATACCGACCCCAAGATCTGGCGAGAGGGTAGTATTTGTATCCCACTTTCTTCACGGGCTAGGGTTCGCGCTTAACCCCTTCGTCCGGGGGCTCATGTTCTACTATGGACTAGATTTCATGATCTGGCCCCGGACTCTATTCTCCTCATCTCGACATTTATCATCACATGTGAGGCCTTACTCCGGACTCATCTGCACTATGGTTTCTGGCTCAAGACCTTTGATGTGAGGTCGCAGGTGGCAGAGGAGGAGCAGGCAGAGAGCGACAACGTCATAATAGGGAAGCTGGTCGGCACGGTTTGGCCCGAAGGATCTTTCGCCAAATCTTCCGACCTATGGCAGCAGGGGTGGTTTTATATCAATGAGCCGCGAGGCCCCAAGTGGGGGCCACACCTGCGTTCCGACTCGGCCCTCCAATTCAGCTCGCTTCATGGGTCAATAAGGGATTGGACTGGGGATCCGTCAATGAAGTGCAGACTCTGCAAAGTCGCATCTGAAGCCTTACCGAGAAGGGCATCGATCTTGTGAATGTCGGTCAGGTAATGCTAGTTCGTCGGATCTTGCCATGTCAGTGGTGGCTTCTTCGTATGTGGGAGTTTAAACCGGAAGGTCGGGGGACTCTACATCACTTCTTCGGCACTACGCATGAAGGAATGTGGAAATTATGTTTCGGGGAACGAGAGCAATGGCCGGACACCACCGAAGACGTTGGCCTTGACTGCAATCAACCGGACACTTCGGTAAGTACTCGATATCCAAGCACCTTCCATTTAGGCATCTCTTAACAAGATACTGAACAATCTGTCCCTGTATAGGACTGGATAAAGAAAGCGGTGTTAATCTGGTGTCCGGTGCCTCTTCCCGAAGGCCCTGCAACCGACCTGCTGACGAGAATGCTGATTTTGACACCGTACCAGGTGGCTGCATTTGGGGAAACCGAAATCCTTTTGCCCAAGGGCAAGAGTGTAGAGGGAGCCCTCCAGGGGAAGAAGAGGGTCGCCTCCGAAGATCAGGAGGGGAAACCTTCGAAGAGAGGAAAAACACCGTTGTCGAGCGGCTTGGACCGGGCGAGCGAGGCTGCCGTAGAGTTTGATGACGAGGACGAACCTCGAGGCAGACCGTAAGCAAAGGTGGGGTACTTTAGACGCACCTCATTCTTTTCTTATTAGTGAAGTAATCATCCGATATATGTTCGTCCACACAGGTTAACGCCTGGTGCTTCTTAATCGTCCTCCTCCTCGGGAGATCTTCTTCCGGAGATGATGGAGAGTGACACACCTTCTCCGGTCACATCGCCCAATAGGGGAGATGATAATGAGGTATCGTCCCGAAGGGCTCCTCCTGAACACCAAGTAGTACATGAAGTGAAGAAGGTGTTACCCGAAGGCGGTGCCTTTGTCACTCGGGGTTCCGGGATCAAGATTGGCGTCCCCGAACCGTCCGGTTTACAGCCGGAGATGATTCTGGAGGCAAGCAAGCGGGTTCCTTCACAGGAATTCCATACTCCGGCGGCGGTTTCCGAAGACCCCGAAGCGCCGGACATGCTGACGGGCTTGCTACGACGAGCATCCATTTCAAAAGAGCACCGTACCTTGATGGCTACGGTGGTCAAAAGGGTTCTATCCACGAAGATTGGATTGAACGAGGCCTTCACGAGCCTTCTAAGAGGTTTTGAGGTTTGTGATGTAGTTTTTATCAATTGAATTTTATTGATAGAATGCACCTGTTATATATGCAGTAACCCCTGAGACTCAGATTCTCTTCCGAAGGAAGCGGACGGAGGATCAAAGAGATATGCTCAGGTATTAACCTTGGTTTGATTTGAAATACAGGTTGCTTCCCCTCCTATGGCTGCCCGGAATACGAAAGTGGCCGAACTGCAGCGAAAGCTGGATTTGCGGAGGATGACATGGCATTGATCAACAGGCATCTTGACGACTCGCATGGTATGTATTTCGAGCATTCTTTACACCAGTGTGCTTGACACGAGAAAGTGCTTTATATGAAATGCGCATGAAATGCAGATGGTGCTGCCGCCGTGGAGGCTCTCTGGGCGGAGCTAGTCTGGGCCAAGGAGCGGGCCCGGCTTAGTGATGCTGCTGCTGAAGGGGCATCGGTTGAACTGAAGTCCGAACAAGCTGCGCGATGCCAGGGCGAGGAGAAGGTATCTATGATGACACTCGCTTTGGAGAATGCTACTGGCCGCTGCGAATTTCTTGAGAAGGAGAATAAATCCTTAGTGGCTGAACTGGACAAGGCCCGACATGAGGCAAGAGAAGCACGAATAGAGTTCAGAGCACTCCGTGAGGAGGTTCGGCAGGCGAAAGAGATAGTGGTTGGAAAGCCTTTTCTGCTGCAGACTAAGTTCGGCGACCCGGACTATGCTCAGCTGAACCAAGTGTGGAGTTCTCTAGACGAGTATTTGGACTTGCTGAAGAGTTCTTCCGATGCAGCGCGGTATTACCAAGCGCGAGCTGGATATGCAACGGAGAAGCTTTTTTGGTCACAGTTCGGTGCGTCAGAGCGCCCGCTGTTGCTCAATGAATAGATGTCCCAATGGGCCAAACTTCATAGGGTATATGGCGCTGCCATGAAGGATGTTATAATCCGACTGTGGCCAACCGAGCCTGCACCGAGTAGCTATTTCGGTTTGGTGCAGAAGCTTGTCGACGTGGTGCCGCGAATCGATGCTGCGAAGTGATCGGTGTGCATTGAAGGTGCACGGATGGCCCTTGCCCGAGTCAAGACATTCTGGGGAAAGATGAAGGCCATCGACGTCGCCACGAAGGGTCCGCCTGAAGGCAGGGGCCATCCAGAACCAGAGAGTTATTTTGAAGACGTCCTGGAGGCCGCCTGATACGTCTCCAACGTATCTATAATTTTTGATTGCTCCATGCTATATTATCTAGTGTTTTGGACATTATTGGGCTTTATTATCCACTTTTATATTATTTTTGGGACTAACCTATTAACCGGAGGCCCAGTCCAGACTTGCTGTTTTTTGCTTGTTTTAGGGTTTTGAAGAAAAGGAATATGAAATGGAGTCCAAACGGAATGAAACCTTCGGGGACGTGATTTTCTCATCGAATACAACTCATGAGACTTGGACCCTACGCCAAGGCACGTAAAAGGAGGCCACGAGGTAGGGGGCGCGCCCCCCACCCTCGTGGGCCCCCTGTTGCTCCACCGATGTACTTCTTCCTCCTATATATACCCATGTACCCCAAACGATCAGATATGGAGCCAAAACCCTAATTCCACCGCCGCTACTTTCTATATCCACGAGATCCCATCTTGGGGCCTGTTCCGGTGCTCCGCCGGAGGAGGCATCGATCACGGAGGGCTTCTACATCAACACCATAGCCTCTCTGATGAAGTGTGAGTAGTTTACCTCAGACCTACGGGTCCATAGTTAGTAGCTAGATGGCTTCTTCTCTCTTTTTGGATATCAATACAATGTTCTCCCCCTCTCTTGTGGAGATCTATTCGATGTAATCTTCCTTTTGCGGTGTGTTTGTTGAGATCGATGAATTGTGGGTTTATGATCAAGTCTATCTATGAATAATATTTGAATCTTCTCTGAATTCTTTTATGTATGATTGGTTATCTTTGCAAGTCTCTTCGAATTATCAGTTTGGTTTGGCCTACTAGATTGATCTTTCTTGCAATGGGAGAAGTTCTTAGCTTTGGGTTCAATCTTGTGGTGACCTTTCCCGGTGATAGTAAGGGCAGCAAGGCACATATAGTATTGTTGCCATCGAGGATAACAAGATGGGGTTTTCATCATATTGCATGAGTCTATCCCTCTACATCATGTCATCTTGCTTAAAGGCGTTACTCTGTTTTTACTTAATACTCTAGATGCATGCTGGATAGTGGTCGATGAGTGGAGTAATAGTAGTAGATGCGGGCAGGAGTCGGTCTACTTGTCTCGGACGTGATGCCTATATACATGATCATACCTAGATATTCTCATAACTATGCTCAATTCTGTCAATTGCTCCACAGTAATTTGTTCACCCACCGTAGAATACTTATGCTCTCGAGAGAAGCCACTAGTGAAACCTATGGCCCCCGGGTCTATCTTTATCATATTGATCTCCTACTACTTAGTTATTTACTTTGCTATTTACTTTGTCTTTATTTTACTTTGCATCTTTATCATAAAAATACCAAAAATATTATCTTATCATATCTATCAGATCTCACTCTCGTAAGTGGCCCTATAGGGATTGACAACCCCTATTTGCGTTGGTTGCGAGGATTTATTTGTTTTGTACAGGTGCGAGGGACTCGCGTGTAGCCTCCTACTGGATTGATATCTTGGTTCTCAAAAACTGAGGGAAATACTTTACACTACTTTGCTGCATCATCCCTTCCTCTTCAAGGAAAACCAACGTAGTGCTAAAAGAGGTAGCAAGAAGGATTTCTGGCGCCATTGCCGGGGAGGTCTATGCAAAAGTCAACATACCAAGTACCCATCACATACCCTTTTCTCCTGCATTACATTATTTGCCATTTGCCTCTCGTTTTACTCTCCCCCCACTTCACCCTTGCCGTTTTATTCGCCCTCTCTCTCTCTCTCTCTATCCTCCCTCTCTATTTGCCTCTTTTTGCCCGCTTTCTTTTTGTTTGCTTGTGTGTTAGTTTGTTTGCTTGTCATTATGGCTAGTTCTTTACCTTCCGCCTCTATGTATGAAATTGGGGATACTATTATCGATAATAATTTTGATGCTCCTACTAAAGAACCCACTATCTCACATATAAAAAGATTCCGTGTTAGTAGTGGTAATATTATTGGAAAAGGAGTTATTCAAGATTTCTTTACTTGTGCTGGTGCTTTACCCTCTATGGATAATTCTATCCTTCATAGAACTAGTAGTCTTGCGGACGCTATTGCCATGCTTATAGTTGAACTTGAAAGGCAATTCATGCACATGCATCCTTCCATACAAAGGATTTCCCTAGAATTTTCTAATATTGAGCATTCTTCTGTTAAGCGTGCTGTTACTATCTTTTTGGCTCATGAGTTTCGATTCATAATAAAAGAGGCCAAAGAAATCTTTGCGCATTATAGGGTGGACGCTTGCTGTCCTCCCATAGAGGCCATCCTCTTTGATCAAGAAGAAATAATGTGTTTTCAATCTCTAGACTATGTTGCTTTCAATGAAAATCTTAGAAAAAGGGTGCCTACCAATGTTTTAGTTGATAGAATTTCTGAACTTAATGATGATTTGACTATTCGAATTAATGAATTGGGATATTCTCTTGAATATAGGCTCACAAAGTTCTGTCAAAAGAATGCTTATAATGATGAATTGGTTGTGCAATATGAAGGACCGAAGGAGGAACCTATACCTCCCAAGGTTGATCTTGGAGACTTTTGTCCCAATAAATTTAGCCCTTTTGATTACTTTTGCTTGCCTCAAAGAAAAATTGCTGCTGAATGTAGAGAATATGAAATGAGTTTTAATAATCTATCTTACTATTATGGCAACACCTAGATCTATTCTTGCTTGTTATGCCTAGCTAGGGGCGTTAAACGATAGCACTTGATGGGAGGCAACCCAATTTTATTTTTATTCCTTGCTTTTTGCTCCTGTTTAGTAATAAATAAATTATCTAGCCTCTGTTTTGGTTGTGTTTTTTGTGTTTAATTCATGTTTGTGCCAAGTAGAACCGTTGGGAAGACTTGGGGAAAGTCTTGTTGAACTTGCTGTAAAAACAGAATCTTTAGCACTCACGAGAAATGCTATCGTTTTTATTTGGAAAGTGATACTTAGTTAATTCTTTTTGCATATGATTAATAGATAAATTCCTCACGTCCAGCAATTTATTTTAGAATTTTTGGGGTTCCAGATCTTTCTCTATATACATATTACTACAGACTGTTCTGTTTTTAACAGATTCTGTTTTTCGTGTGTTGTTTGCTTATTTTGATGAATCTATGGCTAGTAAAATAGTTTATAAACCATAGATAAGTTGGAATAAAGTAGGTATAACACCCATATAAATAAATAATGAGTTCATTACAGTACCTTGAAGTGGTCTTTTGTTTTCTTTCGCTAACGGAGCTCACGAGATTTTCTACTTTAAGTTTTGTGTTGTGACGTTTTCAAGTTTTGGGTAAAGATTTGATGGATTATGGAACAAGGAGTGGCAAAATCCTAACCTTGGGGATGCCCAAGGCACCCAAAGGTAAAATCCAAGGACAACCAAAAGCCTAAGCTTGGGGATGCCCCGGAAGGCATCCCCTCTTTCGTCTACTTCTATCGGTAACTTTACTTGGAGCTATATATTTATTTACCACATGATATGTATTTTGCTTGGAGCGTCTTGTATGATTTGAGTCTTTGGTTGTTAGTTTACCAAAATCATCCTAGCTGTACACACCTTTTGTGAGAGCCATACATGATTTGGAATTTGTTAGAATACTCTACGTGCTTCGCTTATATCTTTTGAGTTATATAATTTTGCTCTAGTGCTTCACTTATATCTTTTAGAGCACGGTGGTCGATTTGTTTTATAGAAACTAGTGATCTCTCATGCTTCACTTAGATTATTTTGAGAGTCTTAATAGCAAGGTAATTTGCTTAAAATCCTAATATGCTTGGTATGCAAGATTAATAATAAAACTCTCTTATGAGTGTGTTGAATACTATGAGAAGTTTGATACTTGATAATTGTTTTGAGATATAAAGATGGTGATATTAAAGTTGTGCTAGTTGAGTAGTTGTGAATTTGAGAAATACTTGTGTTGAAGCTTGTGATTCCCGTAGCATGCATGTATGGTGAACCGTTATGTGATGAAGTCGGAGCATGATTTATTTTTTTGATTGCCTTCCTTATGAGTGTCGGCCGGGGACGAGCGATGGTCTTTTCCTACCAATCTATCCCCCTAGGAGCATGCGCGTAATACTTTGCTTTGATAACTTGTAAATTTTTGCAATAAGTATATGAGTTCTTTATGACTAATGTTGAGTCCATGGATTATACGCACTCTCACCCTTCCACCTTTGCTAGCCTCTCTAATACCGCGCACCTTTCGCCGGTATCATACACCCACCATATACCTTCCTCAAAACAGCCACCATACCTACCTATTATATCATTTCCATAGCCATTCCGAGATATATTGCCATGCAACTTTCCACCGTTCTGTTTATTATGACACACTCCATCATTGTCATATTGCATATCCCGGTACACCGCCGGAGGCATTCACATAGAGTCATATTTTGTTCTAAGTATCGAGTTGTAACTGTTTAGTTGTAAGAAAAATAAAAGTGTGATGATCATCATTATTAGAGCATTGTCCCAGTGAGGAAAGGATGATGGAGACTATGATTCCCCCACAAGTCGGGATGAGACTCCAGACAAAAAATAAATAAAAGAGGCCAAAGAAGCCCAAATAAAAAAAGGAGAAAGAAAAGAGGCCATAAAAAAGAAGAGAAAAGGCCCAAATAAAAAATGAGAGAAAAAGAGAGAAGGGACAATGTTACTATCCTTTTACCACACTTGTGCTTCAAAGTAGCACCATGATCTTCATAGTAGAGAGTCTCTCATGTTATCACTTTCATATACCAGTGGGAATTTTTCATTATAGAACTTGGCTTGTATATTCCAATGATGGGCTTCCTCAAAATGCCCTAGGTCTTCATGAGCAAGCAAGTTGGATGCACACCCACTTAGTTTCTTTTTTTGAGCTTTCATATACTTATAGCTCTAATGCATCCATTGCATGGCAATCCCTACTCACTCACATTGATATCTATTAATGGGCATCTCCATAGCCCGTTGATACGCCTAGTTGATGTGAGACTATCTTCTCCCTTTTTGTCTTCTCCACAACCACCACTCTATTCCACCTATAGTGCTATATCCATGGCTCACGCTCATGTATTGCGTGAAAATTGAAAAAGTTTTGAGAATGTCAAAAGTATGAAACAATTGCTTGGATTGTCATCGGGGTTGTGCATGATTTAAATATTTTGTGTGGTGAAGATAGAGCATAGCCAGACTATATGATTTTGTAGGGATAACTTTCTTTAGCCATGTTATTTTGAGAAGACATAATTGCTTTGTTAGTATGCTTGAAGTATTATCATTTTTATGTAAATATGAACTTTTGTCTTGAATTTTTCGGATCTGAATATTCATACCACAATTAAGAAGAATTACATTAAAATTATGCCAAGTAGTACTCTGCATCAAAAATTCTGTTTTTATCATTTACCTACTCGAGGACGAGCAGGAATTAAGCTTGGGGATGCTTGATACGTCTCCAACATATCTATAATTTTTTATTGCTCCATGCTATATTATCTACTGTTTTGGACATTATTGGGCTTTATTATCCACTTTTATATATTTTTTGGGACTAACCTATTAATCGGAGGCCCAACCCAGAATTGTTGTTTTTTGGGGTTTCGAAGAAAGGGAATATCAAACGGAGTCCAAACAGAATGAAACCTTCGGGAACGTGATTTTCTCATCGAATACAACTCAGGAGACTTGGACCCTACGCCAAGGCACGTAACAGGAGGCCACAAGGTAGGGGGGCGCCCCCCACCCTCTTGGGCCCCCTGTTGCTCCACCGACGTGCTTCTTCCTCCTATATATACCCACGTACCCCCAAACGATCAGATACAGAGCCAAAACCCTAATTCCACCGCCGCAACTTTCTATATCCACGAGATCCCATCTTGGGGCCTGTTCCGGAGCTCCGTCGGAGGAGGCATCGATCACGAAGGGCTTCTACATCAACACCATAGCCTCTCCGATGAAGTGTGAGTAGTTTACCTCAGACCTACGAGTCCATAGTTAGTAGCTAGATGGCTTCTTCTCTCTTTTTGGATCTCAATACAATGTTCTCCCCCTCTCTCGTGTTGATCTATTCGATGTAATCTTCTGTATTCTTTTATGTATGATTGGTTATCTTTGCAAGTCTCTTCGAATTATCAGTTTGGTTTGGCCTACTAGATTGATCTTTCTTGCAATGGGAGAAGTGCTTAGCTTTGGGTTCAATCTTGCGGTGTCCTTTCTCGGTGACAGTAAGGGCAGCAAGGCACGTATTGTATTGTTGCCATCGAGGATAACAAGATGGGGTTTTCTTCATATTGCATGAGTCTATCCCTCTACATCATGTCATCTTGCTTAAGGCGTTACTCTGTTTTTACTTAATACTCTAGATGCATGCTGGATAGCGGTCGATGAGTGGAGTAATAGTAGTAGATGCGGGCAGGAGTCGGTCTACTTGTCTCGGACGTGATGCCTATATACATGATCATACCTAGATATTCTCATAACTATGCTCAATTCTGTCAATTGCTCAACAGTGATTTGTTCACCCACCGTAGAATACTTATGCTCTCGAGAGAAGCCACTAGTGAAACCTATGGCCCCCGGGTCTATCTTTATCATATTGATCTCCTACTACTTAGTTATTTACTTTGCTATTTACTTTGCATCTTTATCATAAAAATACCAAAAATATTATCTTATCATATCTATCAGATCTCGCTCTCGTAAGTGGCCTTATAGGGATTGACAACCCCTATTTGCGTTGTTTGCGAGGATTTATTTGTTTTTTGCAGGTGCGAGGGACTCGCGCGTAGCCTCCTACTGGATTGATACCTTGGTTCTCAAAAACCGAGGGAAATACTTACGCTACTTTGCTGCATCCTCCCTTCCTCTTCGGGGAAAACCAACGCAGTGCTAAAAGAGGTAGCACCGCCCGCTTGATAGAGGGTCAATGCTCAAAAAACATAATGTTCGAGTGAGGTGTATGATGATTGTAAAAGAAACTTTATAGTTAATCTATTTATGTTTTGCTCGAAAAGCTTGAATTCCTCCTATGCGGTCGTTTTGATATAATCTGAAAGTTTTCCAGTCGTCGGCTTCAGCCCCCTTGTGGGAAGTACGGGGGTGTTTGGAAAAGCATTTAATCACTCTTTATCCAACATCTTGGTCCATGAAGGAGGTGATAATGTGGCGAACCAGGCAATCAGACTATAAGGCGTTAACACTTTCACTTAACCATAGGAGTTTTATGGTGGGGCTACGACATAGCCCCTGGTGTGTATGCAGCGTGTGGGGCCTTACATATCTGATCTGAAAAAGATCCCTCGTGTTACATGGAGAATCGCTAAAGATTCCAATAAGTCGTCAAGTGGTTGACCAGCTCTCGCTGCATCATGACAATCAGTTTTTGGCTTTCTCTACTGAGGTGCTCATCTGGTCTAGGCCAGGGCACAATCGCAGTAGTTCTCCCTTTACTACCCTAGCCGATAGAACAGAACGTAGGGTAGCAAACACAGGAGCCGGGCAACCCAACTATTAACCCAAGATAATGATTCAGAGCTGATGTATATAAGGCCAAACCTGCGACGCCGAAGTACGCTGTAGAGCTGTTCATACTTTTACTCGCAGCTCATTCGTTCCCATGCCGAGCCCCTGGCAGGGTATGCCGAGGTGTATCTGCAGAGCAGCCGTTAAGGCCGTACTTATTGTTTGAAAGAGTATGAAAGATCGGTTCGGATGAGACTTACTGAGAACAAAGCGATGTGCCATTGATAAATTTATGTATATATATATATAAAGAAACCGCGAACCCGGCTATTTGACATGCTTGGGGTCGGGATCAGAGGAAAGAGGGTATAGTACAGGCTCGGAATAGAGAGTGTGGTCCACAAAAAGTTATTTTGGACCTCCTGTCGGACGTCTGCGTCGCCCGTCCTGGGGGAGGGGAATCCTTAACGGCAGTAGCCCCTTAGCTGAGCATACGGATCCGAACTCCGATAGAGTCCGTTGTAGATGTTGTCCAGCTGGTCACCTGTTCTTTAGGGATGATATAGAAAAATAAGGTGAACAGATAAAAAACGTTACGGGAATGCTTGCAGGGTTGTCCGTATTGTGCTTCCGCCGATGCCCATGGTATCTTGAGTGCGTAGTGATGCGCGCGTGGTGCAAATTTTGCCAGTACAGTATGTGGGTGGCGGAAGACAAACTGCTATTCATGTTCCGGGAGTGATCGAACGTCAAAGGGAAACTGTTTCTGGCCCCTGGCGTTCTGCTGGCGAGCCGATCCGTTGTCTTTATCGCCTGGTGGCCTCCTCCCCTTGTGATCAGCGTTGAGCTTGCCTGCCTGCTTGAAGACCCAACAGTTTCGGTTGATATGATTAGCTGGCATATCAGGGTGACCGTGAATCTAACAAGGTCGGTCCAATATCCTTTCAAGGGTGGATGGTCCGTCCTGGTTTGCCTTTAGTGGCTTCTTCCGTTGACCGGGCTTCGGATTTTGAATTCCGGCGTTCACCGTTGTGTCGCGTATATTACTGTTACTGTTGTGTTCGGTTCGTTGTGGTTTGCCGTTGCCATCTTGGATTTTGAAAGTGCCCGGGCCGTTGGCGTTGTTGCTTTTACGAGCAAGCCAGTTGTCTTCTCCCGCGCAGAAGCAGGTCATTAGAGCGGTAAGGGCTGACATGGATTTGGGTCCTTCCTGGCCGAGGTGACGCGCTAGACATTCATCCCGGACACTATGTTTGAAGGCCACAAGGGCTTCCGTGTCCGGACAATCGACAATTTGGTTCTTTTTTACTAAGAACCTGGTCTAGAGCTCCCTGGCTGACTCGCCGGGCTCCAGGACAATGTGACTTAAGTCATCAGCGTATCATGGTCGGACATATGTTCCTGGGAAGTTGTCTCGAAAGGCATCTTCCAAATCTTCCCAGTTGCCAATGGAATTTTCTGACAAACTGTTTAGCCAGTACCGAGCTGGCCCTTTAAGTTTGAGAGGTAGGTATTTAATGGCATGGAGGTCGTCTCCGCAGGCCATGTGAATATGGAGGAGGTAATCCTCGATCCATACCGTGGGATCTGTTGTTCCATCGTATGTTTCGATGTTAATGGGTTTAAACCCATTTGGAAATTTGTGCTCCATTACTTCGTTAGTGAAGCAGAGAGGGTGTGCGGCTCCTCTATGTTGGGCCACACTATGAAGCACCTCCGGCGGGCTCCGTTTACGGTGTTTGGACCGGGCATGGTTGGCTTTATAGCGTCCGAATAGGCGACCATCATCGTTGATCGGGGTATATCTTCGTGATCTGTACATCGATCTTGTGTGTCCTGTTCTACCCTCCGTGTCTTGGTTGATATCGCGGGTATTCCCCCGAGCTATTTTGTCTTGACGGCCGGATGGGTTGCTATGGTGCTCTGCTTGGGTTGCTGCTTTGCCTGGACTGAACTGTGGTCAGCCCGCCGCATTGTTTGATGGTGGTATGGGTTCCATCGCCCTGCCATCGTATTGAGGGAGCCACCTATTCTTGGGGTGGCTTTTTACTGGGCTGCTGAGGCCGTATTCCTCGACGTCCAAGACCTCGGTCCATCTATCATTGAGCAAATCTTGGCTTGCTTGAAGCTGCAGCTGCTTCTTTCTTAGGCTCCTTGCAGTGGCTATAAGCCGGCATTTAAAGCGCTCTTGCTCGAGAGGTTCCTTGGGCATGATAAAATCCTCGTTGCCGAGGATCTCCTCTTCCTTGGAGAGTGGGAGATAATTGCTGTCCTCCGAGTCCCCATATGTGGTCTGCTCATCAGAGTTGTCTTGCACGCCTTCCTGTTCCTCCTGCTTGGATTCTACCTTAACAGGGTTTTTGTTGTCTGGAGTATCGTCTTCTCTGGTGCTGGCAGTGTTTTCTCTTGGGCGATGTGACCTAGGGTGCCGGTGTCCAGGCTATGTACCAGGCGGTTTATTCTCGACCAGATCCTCCTTGTCATTGTTGCGAGCGCCGAAAGGTGTGTCTATCATACACATGTCATACCAGGAAATGGTCATCCCGTGTTGAGCGGGTAGTAAGCTCTGGCCTTGCTCCTCATCATCGTCCACACCGTCGATGTCTTCGGAGTGGGGTTCGGGCGTGTTGGTTAGGTCTTCAACAGTGGCTACAAAGTGGGTGGCAGGGGGGAAACAAAATTCTCCATCGTCCATCGAAAGTTCGAACCGAACATAGTTCAGCGACGGGTCGTCTGGCAGGGATAGGTTTTTTAGCGAGTTTAGTATGTCACCCATGGGCGAGTGTTGGAAGACATCCGCCACGCCGAACTTGAAGATCGATAACCGATCGAGTTTGGTATACGTGGGCTCGCAGGGTTCGGAGTTCGACATCGGAGGCGAGTTTGAGGTACCGTTGATGCAGATACCGTATGAAGTGGAATCTGCGTGTGGCTCCAGCGCCGCGGAATCGGTAGCCCCTGTGATGGGGTCGAGCTTCCCATCTTCGGGCGACTTGATCTGCTCTGGGTTTAAGGCCAGGCCTGCTACAAGAGCTATCTCCTGGATGCGGCCCGATGACAGGTTTAAGCCATGTTCATCGAGGCAATGGGAAGCGGTTGTCGCGGTCTCGAATCTGTCGAAGATCAAATCTCCACGGATGTCTGCGACGTAATTCAAGCTTCCGAATCTGACCTGACGGCCAGGGGCGTAGCTGTCGATCTGCTCCAGATGGCCAAGCGAGTTGGCCCGCAGTACGAAGCCGCCGAATATGAAGATCTGTCCGGGGAGGAAGGTTCCTCTTTGGACAGCATCATTATTAACAATTGAAGGGGCCATCGAACCTTTTGTTGATGGCACAATGGAACTCTCAATGAAAGCACCAATGTTGGTGTCAAAACTGGCGGATCTCGGGTAGGGGGTCCCGAACTGTGCGTCTAGGATCGATGGTAACAGGAGATGGGGGACACGATGTTTACCCAGGTTCGGGCCCTCTCTATGGAGGTAATACCCTACTTCCTGCTTGATTGATCTTGATGAATATGAGTATTACAAGAGTTGATCTACCACGAGATCGTAGAGGCTAAACCCTAGAAGCTAGCCTATGGTATGATTGTCTGTTGTCCTACGGACTAAACCCTCCGGTTTATATGGAGTCGGTTTACATGGAATCTAGGGTTTACATGGAGTCGCTTACATAAGAAGGAATCTTCGGTCGCCAAGCTTGCCTCCATGCCAAGTAGAGTCCAATCCGGACATGGTGCAGTCTTCGGCCTTCATGTCTTCACAGCCCATCAGTCCGGCCCAAAGGATAACAGGCTGGACGCCCGAGGACCCCTTAGTCCAGGACTCCCTCACCGGCCGTCCAAATAGGGCATGATAGGGGTTGTGGATCTTGACTACTTCAAAGGTCAACGTCTCTGACCTAGAGTCATGATCATCTCCAAAAACAACTTCCAAAGCTATCTTACCAACTGGATATGCTGACTTGCCAGGCACCACGCCATGGAAAATAGTGTTTGACGGCTTAAGATTTTTATCAGTTAACCCCATGCGATGGAAAGTTTCATATAAAGGATATTGATGCTGCTCCCTCCGTCCATGAGCACTTTGGTAAACTTATATCCTCCGACCTGAGGTGCGACCACCAAAGCCAAATGACCCGGATTATAAACCCGAGGCGGGTGGTCTTCCCGACTCCACATGATGGGCTGCTCAGACCAACGTAGATAACGAGGAACTGTCGGCTCAACGGCATTGACTGATCTCTTATGAAGCTTCTGGTCACGCTTACGCAAGCTAGTGGTGAACACATGGTATTGCCCACTATTCAACTGCTTCGGGTTGCTCTGATAATTAGACTGTTGCTGCTGCTGACCCCCCTGATTACTCTGCTGGTTGTAACCACCCTGGTTGTTGTAATTACCTTGGTTTCCTTGGAATCCAGAGTTAGAACCGCCACCGTGATAACCCACGAGTATAGGGGATCACAACAGTTTTCGATAAGTAAGAGTGTCGAACCCAACGAGGAGCTAAAGGCAGAACAAATATTCCCTTAAGTTCTATCAACCACCGATACAACTCTACGCATGCTTGATGTTCACTTTACCTAGAACAAGTATGAAACTAGAAGTACTTTGTAGGTGTTGTTGGATAGGTTTGCAAGATAATAAAGAGCAAGTAAATAAAAGGTAGGGGCTGTTGTAAGTAAAGAAGCAATAAATTAAATATAGCGAGTGTGGAAAAGTGGTGGTAGGAGTTGTGAAATTGCCCCTAAGCAATTGACTACTTTACTAGACCGATAGCAAGTATTATGTGGGAGAGGCCACTGCTAGCATGTCATCCCTGACTTGGAATTCTATGCACTTATGATTGGAACTATTAGCAAGCATCCGCAACTACTAACGTTCATTAAGGTAAAACCCAACCATAGCATTAAGATATATTGGCCCCCCTTCAATCTCGTATGCATCAATTTCTATGCTAGGTTGAAACTTCTGTCACCCTTGCCCTCCAATACATAGTCCTATGAACATACAACTAACCCTATGGTGTGATCCACGCGCGCGCTCATATGATGGGCACCAAAGGACAGCAACATAACCACAAGAAAATTAAATCAATCATAGCAATTCATCAACCACCGATAGGACAACAAAAATCTACTCAGGCATCATAGGATGGCAACACATCATTGGATAATAATATGAAGCATAAAGCACCATGTTCAAGTAGAGGGTACAGTGGGTTGCGGGAGAGTGGACCGCTGTAGATAGAAGGGGGAAGGTGATGGAGATGTTGGTGAAGATGGCGGAGGTGTTGGTGTAGATCGCGGTGATGATGATGATGGACACGGCAGCGTTCCGGCGCCACCGGAAGAGAAGGGGAGAGGGGGGCCCTTCGTCTTCTTCTTCCTTGACCTCCTCCCTAGATGGGAGAAGGGTTTCCCCTCGGGTCCTTGGCCTCCATGGCATGGGAGGGGCGAGAGCCCCTCCGAGATTGGACCTGTCTCTCTGTCTCTCTCTATTTCTGCGTTCTCAGATTCTGCCCTTTCACCGTTTCTTATATTCCCGGAGATCCATAACTCCAATTGGACCGAAACCTTCGTCGTGATTTTTTTTTACCAAAAAATAGCTTTCTTGCGGCCGAAGAAGGGCACCAACCGCCTTATGGGTGGACCACGAGGGTCAGGGGCGCGCCCAGGGGGGTGGGGCGCGCCCCCTACCTCGTGCCCACCCAAACACCGTTTCACGTTGATCTTTCTCCCAGATTTTCCAAATATTCCAAAAATAAGCTCCGTCCGTTTTTATCCCGTTTGGATTCCATTTGATATGGATATTCTGCGAAACATAAAACATGCAACAAACAGGAACTGGCACTTGGCACTGGATCAATATGTTAGTCCCAAAAATAATATAAAAAGTTGCGAAAAGTATATGAAAGTTGTAGAATATTGGCATGGAACAATCAAAAATTATAGATACGACGGAGACGTATCACACCGCCATAACCCGGACCATGAGAGCCAGGCCCAGAACCGCCACCTGGCCCATGGCCGTCATGAAAAAGATTCGAATTCTTGTACTCCTTCATAATGTGACAATCCTTCCATAGGTGCCCAGACGGTCTTTCTTTCGTACCATGTTTTGGGCAGGGCTGATTCAACATATGCTCAAGATTTATCCCGGATCCTCCGGCCCGCGGGGGCGGTTTACCCTTATGATGCTGACCATTATTCTGTGCATTGGTGTTAGCCACAAAGTCAAAACTATTATTAGCCTTGCGCTTACCATTGCCTCCCGGGTTATACTGCTGCCCCTTGGTGTTGCTGCTCTTCCTTCCCTTCCCCGGCTTTTCATCATCAGACTCGGGGTCCTTTGTACTATCAGAGTCAGCATACTTAACGAGAGCCGCCATGAGCGTCCCCATGTCATTGCAATGACGTTTGCGCCGCCCTAGCTTTTGCTTTAAGGGCATGAAACGACAGTTGTTCTCCAACATCAACACCGCTGAATTGGCAATGATGTGATCCGACGAGTGCAAGATTGTTGAGACCTGGCGCACCCAATGGGTTGTTGACTCACCTTCTTCTTGAACACAGGAGGCCAGATCCACAATTGACATGGGCTGTTTACATGTATCCTTGAAGTTCTGGATGAACCGGGCCTTTAACTCGGCCCATGACCGGATAGAATTAGCAGGGAGCCCCTTCAACCAAGTGCGGGTCGTCCCTTCTAACATCAAGGGGAAGTATTTTGCACATGCAGCCTCGCTAACATCCAGCAACTCCATGGCCATCTCATAACTCTCAATCCATGCCTCAGGACTTAAATCGGCTGTATAGTTAGGCACCTTGCCAGGACCTTTGAAATCCTTGGGCAGGCGCTCATTACGCAGATCCGGCACTAAGCATGGCACGCCCAAATTTCTAAAGGTTACACCTGGCTCCACAGAGGTGGTTGGACGAACCGGAGTGGGTTGACGGGCCGCATATTGCGCCGCTAACTCGGCCTCTCGACAAGCTCTTCCTTGATCCACCACATTCTGAGCATCAGCACCACCGCCCGCCGGGTTATGCCCGCGCGGCGGGTTATGGCTACGTCCACTGCTTGACATCGCCGACTCATCAAGATGTCTACTGTAACTTTGGCTTGGGCGAGAGGTGCAGTGAATCCTATCATGACTGTAAGAATAAGCCTGCTGTTGGGTCAGTGCTGTTTGAAGAAGCTCTCTAGCTCTCCGTATCTCGACCACTGTTGGCGACTCACCATCAACCGGAAGAGCCGCCAGTCATGACGCCACAATGATAATGTTATCCAAAGGGTTAGAATAATGACCCGGTGGTGTCGGTACGTGCTGCGGCGGGTTGGTGTTCTGATGAGGCGGCTCCATTGCGCGCGGCTTAACCGGCATACCCGCCCCATGCGTTTCGAACTGGTTTATGACTGCCGGGTTACTAGTTCCTGCACCTGGCGTGTTAAAAAGATTTCTTGCCTCATAAACCGAAGGCAGACGAGTCTGATGCCTCCTCCTCATGACTTCATTGGAAGCGTTCTGATCTAACATGAGCCGGAAAGGTTGTGACTAGATCCGCTGAGCATGAGCATCCAAAGCGGTCCGCTCCTCAACCATCCCGGTGTTTTCTGCGTTTAGCTCCTCCTTGGCCTGCGCTATCTCATCACGCAACTTTGTGATTGCCGCATTATGCTGATCTTGATCCGCCGGTTAACCACTGCTGTTAACAATGCTGTCAGTTTCTCCAGCAAATCAGTTAAAGCTTGAGCCGGCGGGCGCTCAGGGCCTCCTGCCCCGGCAGCCGCTGCTGTTGCTGACCCAGAAATCAATTCTGATGTCGTTGATGAATGCTGCACGGGCTATGTACCGGCCATGGAGATTGCAACCCGATTTGGCGGCTCACAGGGGTCCAGAATACGGTCGCCATCGGAACAGCCCCCAAGCCGGGCGTCTGGCAGTTGATACAATGATTTTGTCTCATCGATGGATGACTCGCCATCAGAGTAAACTACGGTCTCATCACCAGATGTTGGTTTGTCCTCAGATTCCACTCCATGGATAAATCCCATGAAGGCACGATTCATGGCAGGCCAAACCTGGGCGGGTCTCGCATGCTAAGCCATCTCGACGATGTCGGTGCAGATGTCCGGCTCAAGGCCCGGTTCGCTGATCTTGCTGATGAAGATGTGGATTCTGCCGAAGGGGACCCGGTACCCGTACTCAATTGAGCCGGCCTCGGGGCCTGATATATCTCCAACATATCTATAATTTTTGATTGTTCAATGCTATTATATTATCTGTTTTGGATGTTAATGGGCTTTATTTTACACTTTTATATTGTTTTTGGGAGTAACCTATTAACCCAAGGCCCAGTGCAAATTGTTGTTTTTTGCCTATTTCAGTGTTTCGCAGAAAAGGAATATCAAACGGAGTCCAAATGGAATGAAACCTTCGGGAGCGTGATTTTTGGAACAAACGTGATCCAGAGGACTTGGAGTGGACGTCAAGAAATGAACGAGGTGTCCACGAGGCAGGGGCGTGCCTACCCCCTGGGCACGCCCTCCCCCCTCATGGGCCCCTCGTGGCTCAACCGACCTACTTCTTCCTCCTATATATGTTCACATACCCCGAAAACATCCACGAGCACCAAGAAACCCTATTTCCACCGCCACAACCTTCTGTACCCAAGAGATCCCATCTTGGGGCCTTTTCCGGAGCTCCGCCGGAGGAGGCATCGATCACGGAGGGCCTCTACATCAACTCCATGGACCCTCCGATGATGTGTGAGTAGTTTACTTCAGACCTTCGGGTCCATAGTTATTAGCTAGATGGCTTCTTCTCTCTCTTTGGATCTCAATACAAAGTTCTCCTCGATCTTCTTGGAGATCTATTCGATGTAACTCTTTTTGCGGTGTGTTTGTCGAGATCCGATGAATTGTGGGTTTATGATCAAGTCTATCTATGAACAATATTTGATTCTTCTCTAAAATCTTTTATGCATGATTGGTTATCTTTGCAAGTCCCTTCGAATTATCAGTTTGTTTTGGCCTACTAGATTGACCTTTCTTGCAATGGGAGAAGTGCTTAGCTTTGGATTCAATCTTGCGGTGCTCGATCCCATTGACAGAAAGGGAAACGACACCTATTGTATTGTTGCCATCGAGGATAAAAAGATGGGGTTTATATCATATTGCTTGAGTTTATCCCTCTACATCATGTCATCTTACCTAATGCGTCACTCTGTTCTTATGAACTTAAAACTCTAGATGCATGCTGGATAGCGATCGATGTGTGGAGTAATAGTAGTAGATGCAGGCAGGATTCGGTCTACTTGTCATGGACGTGATGCCTACATACATGATCATGCCTAGATATTCTCATAATTATTCGCTTTTCTATCAATTGCTTGACAGTAATTCGTTCACCCACCATAATACTTATGTTATCTTGAGAAAAGCCACTAGTGAAACCTATGGCCCCCGGGTCTATCTTCCATCATATAAGTTTCCAATCTATTTTACTTTGCAATCTTTACTTTCAATCTATATCATAAAAATACCAAAAATATTTATCTTATCATTATTATCTCTATCAGATCTCACTCTCGTAAGTGACCATGAAGGTATTGACAACCCCTTTATCGCACTGGTTGCGAGGTTCTTATTTGTTTGTGTAGGTACGAGGGACTTGCGTGTGGCCTCCTACTAGATTGATACCTTGGTTCTCAAAAACTGAGGGAAATACTTACGCTAATTTGCTGCATCACCCTTTCCTCTTCAAGGGGAAACCAACGCGGTGCTTAAGAGGTAGCAAGAAGGATTTCTGGCGCCGTTGCCGGGGAGTCTACGCACAAGTCAAGACATACAAGTACCCATCACAAACTCTTATCCCTCGCATTACATTATGTGCCATTTGCCTCTCGTTTTCCTCTCCCCCACTTCACCCTTGTTTTTTTATTCGCCTTCTTTTTCCGTTCCCCTTCTCTTTTCAAGTTGGCCTCTTTTTGCTTGTTTCTTGCTTGCTTGGGTGTTGGATTGCTTGCTCGTCACGATGGCTCAAGATAATACTACATTGTGCGACTTTTCCAATACCAACAATAATGATTTTATTAGCACTCCGATTGCTCCTCTTACCGATGTTGAATCTTGTGAAATTAATGCTGCCTTGCTGAATCTTGTCATGAACGATCCGTTTTCCGGCCTTCCTAGTGAAGATGCCGCTACCCATCTAAACAACCTTGTTGATTTGTGTGATATGCAAAAGAAGAAAGATGTGGATAATGATATTGTTAAACTGAAGCTATTCCCGTTTTCTCTTAGAGATCGTGCTAAAACTTGGTTTTCGTCTTTGCCTAAAAATAGTATCAATTCATGGAATAAGTGCAAAGATGCTTTTATCTCTAAGTATTTTCCTCCCGCTAAGATCATCACTCTTAGAAACGATATTATGAATTTTAAGCAACTTGATCATGAACATGTTGCACAAGCTTGGGAGAGGATGAAATTAATGATACGTAATTGCCCTACACATGGTTTGAATCTTTGGATATTATATAAATTTTTTATGCCGGATTGAACTTTGCTTCTAGAAATCTTTTAGATTCGGCCGTGGGAGGCACTTTTCTGTAAATCACTTTAGGAGAATCTACTAAAATCCTAGATAATATTATGGTTAATTATTCTCAATGGCATACTGAAATATCTACTAATAAAAAGGTGCATGCTATAGAAGAAATCAATGTTTTGAGTGGAAAGATGGATGAACTTATGAAATTGTTTGCTAGTAAAAGTGTTTCTTCTGATCCTAATGATATGCCTTTGTATACTTTGATTGAGAATAATAATGAATCTATGGATGTGAATTTTGTTGGTAGGAACAATTTTGGTAATAACGCATATAGAGGTAATTTTAATCCTAGGTCGTTTCCTAGTAATTCCTCTAATAATTATGGTAATTCCTACAACAATTCTTATGGAAATTATAATAAGATGCCCTCTGATTTTGAATCTAATATTAAAGAATTTATTAGTTCGCAAAAGAGTTTCAATGCTTTGATGGAAGAAAACTTGTCTAAGATTGATGAGTTGGCTAGGAACATGGATAGAATTTGTCTTGATGTTGATTCTTTGAAACTTAGATCTATTCCACCTAAGCATGATATCAATGAGTCTCTCAAAGCCATGAGAATTTCCATTGACGAGTGTAAAGAAAGAACTGCTACGATGCATGCTAAAAAAGATTGCTTTGTGAAAATGTGTTCTTCTAGTTCCCATGATAATAAAGATGAAGATATAAAAGTTATTGATGTGTCCCCTATTAAATATTTGTTTTTCAATATGAATCTTGATAATGATGGGACTGGAGATGAGTCAACTTTAGTTAGAAGGCGTCCCAATGATCCGGAGTTTTTAGATCTTGATGCAAAAATTGATAAAAGTGGGATTTGAGAGGTCAAAACTTTAAATAGCAATGAACCCACTATCTTGGATTTCAGGGAATTTAATTATGAAAATTGTTCTTTAATAGATTGTATTTCCTTGTTGCAATCCGTGCTAAATTCTCCGCATGCTTATAGTCAAAATAAAGCTTTTACTAAACATATTGTTGATGCTTTAATGCAATCCTATGAAGAAAAGCTTGAATTGGAAGTTTCTATCCCTAGAAAACTTCATGATGAGTGGGAACCTACTATTAAAATTAAGATTAAAGATCATGAATGCTTTGCTTTATGTGATTTGGGTGCTAGTGTTTCCACGATTCCTAAAACTTTGTGTGATTTGCTAGGTTTCCGTGAATTTGATGATTGTTCTTTAAACTTGCATCTTGCGGATTCCACCATTAAGAAACCTATGGGAAGAATTAATGATGTTCTTATTGTTGCAAATAGGAATTGTGTGCCCATAGATTTCATTGTCCTTGATATAGATTGCAATCCTACATGCCCTATTATTCTTGGTAGACCTTTCCTTAGAACGATTGGTGCAATTATTGATATGAAGGAGGGAATATTAGATTCCAATTTCCGTTAAGGAAGGGCATGGAACACTTTCCTAGAAAGAAAATTAAATTACCTAATGAATCTATAATGAGAGCCACTTATGGATTGCATACCAAAGATGATAATACTTAGATATATCCTTGCTTTTATGCCTAGCTAGGGGCGTTAAACGATATCGCTTGTTGGGAGGCAACCCAATTTTATTTTTGTTTCTTGCTTTTTGATTCTGTTTAGTAATAAATAATTCATCTAGCCTCTGTTTAGATGTGGTTTTATGCTTTTAATTAGTGTTCGTGCCAAGTAGAACCTTTGGGAAGACTTGGGGAAAGTCTTTGCGATCTTGCTGTAAAAAACAGAAACTTTAGCGGTCACGAGATTTGCTGCCATTTTTTACTGGAGAGTACTATTTAGTTAATTATTTTTGAATATTATTAATATATAAATTCCTCACGTCCAGCAATTTATTTTATAATTTTTGGGGTTCCAAACATATTCGAAACCTACAGATTACTACAGACTGTTCTGTTTTTGACAGATTCTGTTTTTCGTGTGTTGTTTGCTTATTTTGATGAATCTATGGCCAGTAATAGAGTTTATGAACCATAAAAAAGTTGGAATACAGTAGGTTTAACACCAATATAAATAAATAATGAGTTCATTACAGTACCTTGAAGTGGTGGTTTGTTTTCTTTTACTAACGGAGCTCACGAGATTTTTCTTTAAGTTTTGTGTTGTGACGTTTTCAAGTTTTGGGTAAAGATTTGATGGATTGTGGAACAAGGAGTGGCAAGATCCTAACCTTGGGGATGCCCAAGGCACCCCAAGGTAAAATACAAGGACAACCAAAAGCCTAAGCTTGGGGATGCCCCGGAAGGCATCCCCTCTTTCGTCTTCGTCCATCGGTAACTTTACTTGGAGCTATATTTTTATTCGCCACATGATATGTGTTTTTCTTGGAGCGTCTTGTATGATTTGAGTATTTGATTTTTAGTTTACCACAATCATCCTTGTTGTACACACCTTTTGGGAGAGACACACATGAATTGGAATTTATTAGAATACTCTATGTGCTTCACTTATATCTTTTGAGTTGGATAATTTTTGCTCTAGTGCTTCGCTTATATCTTTTAGAGCACGGCGGTGGTTATATTTTATATAAATAATTGATCTCTCATGCTTCACTTATATCATTTAGAGAGTCCTTTAGAACAGCATGGTAATTTACTTTGGTTATAAATTTTAAATGCTAAGAGAAGTTTGATGCTTGGTAGTTGTTTTGAGATATAAAGGTGGTAATATTAGAGGTGTGCTAGTTGAGTAATTGTGAAATTGATGAATACTTGTGTTGAAGTTGGCAAGTCCCGTCGCATGCACGTATGGTAAACGTTGTGTGAAAAATTTGAAGCATGGGGTGTTCTTTGATTGCTTTCCTTGTGAGTGGCGGTCGGGGACGGGCGATGGTCTTTTCCTACCAATCTATCCCCCTAGGAGCATGCACGTAGTGCTTGGTTTTGATGACTTGTAGATTTTTGCAATAAGTATGTGAGTTCTTTATGAATAATGTTGAGTCCATGGATTATACGCACTCTCACCCTTCCATCATTGCTAGCCTCTTCGGTACTGTGCATTGCCCTTTCTCACCTTGAGAGTTGGTGCAAACTTCGTCGGTGCATCCAAACCCCATGATATGATACGCTCTATCACACATAAGCCTCCTTATATCTTCCTCAAAACAGCCACCGTACCTACCTATTATGGCATTTCCATTTCCATTCCGAGATATATTGCCATGCAACTTTCCACCGTTCCATTTATTATGACACACATCATCATTGTCATATTGCTTTGCATGATCATGTAGTTGACATCGTATTTGTGGCAAAGCCACCATGATTAATTTTTCATACATGTCACTCTTGATTCATCGCAATCCCGGTACACCGCCAGAGGCATTCACATATAGTCATATTTTTTCTAAGTATCGAGTTGTAATTCTTGAGTTGTACGTAAATAAAAGTGTGATGATCATCATTAGAGCATTGTCCCATGTGAGGAAAGGATGATGGAGACTATGATTCCCCCACAAGTCGGGATGAGACTCCGGATGAAAAATAATTAAATAAAAAAAAGAGGCCATAAAAAAGGAGAAGGCCCAAACAAAAAAATGAGAGAAAAAGGGAGAAGGGACAATGTTACTATCCTTTCTCCACACTTGTGCTTCAAAGTAGCACCATGATCTTCATGATATAGAGTCTATTATTTTGTCACTTCCATATACTAGTGGGAATTTTTCATTATAGAACTTGGCTTGTATATTCCATTGATGGGCTCCCTCAAATGCCCTAGGTCTTCGTGAGCAAGCAATTTGGATGCACACCCACTTAGTTGCATGGCAATCCCTACTCCTTGCATTGACATCAATCGGCGGGCATCTCCATAGCCCATTGATTAGCCGCATCAATGTGATACTTTCTCCCTTTTTGTCTTCTCACACAACCTCAATGATCATATTCTATTCCACCCATAGTGCTATGTACATGGCTCGCGCTCATATATTGCGTAAAAGTTGAAAGAGTTTGAAAAGGCTAAGTATGAAACAATTGCTTGGCTTGTCATCGGGGTTGTGCATGATTGGAGCATTTTGTGTGACTAAAATGAAGCATGGCCAAACTATATGATTTTGTAGGGATAAGTTTTCTTTGGCTATGGTATTTTGATAAGACATAATTGCTTGATTAGCATACTTGGAGTATTACTATTTTTATGTCAAAAATAAACTTTTATCTTGAATCTTTCGGATCTGAACATTCATGCCACATTAGAGATAAATACATTGAAGAACATGCTAGAAAGCATTCCACATCAAAAATTCTGTTTTTATCATTTACCTACTCGAGGACGAGCACGAATTAAGCTTGGGGATGCTTGATATGTCTCCAACGTATCTATAATTTTTGATTGTTCCATGCTATTATATTATCTGTTATGGATGTTAATGGGCTTTATTTTACACTTTTATATTATTTTTGGGACTAACCTATTAACCCAAGGCCCAGTGCAAATTGCTGTTTTTTGCCTATTTCAGTGTTTCGCAGAAAAGGAATATCAAACGAAGTCCAAACGGAATGAAACCTTTGGGAGCGTGATTTTTGGAACAAACGTGATCCAGAGGACTTGGAGTGGACGTCAAGAAATAAACGAGGTGTCCATGAGGCAGGGGGCACGCCTACCCCCTAGGCGCGCCCTCCCCCTCGTGGCTCAACCGACCTACTTCTTCCTCCTATATATGTTCACATACCCCGAAAACATCCAGGAGCACCACGAAACCCTATTTCCACCGCCGCAACCTTCTGTACCCAAGTGATCCCATCTTGGGGCCTTTTCCGGAGTTCCGCCGGAGGGGGCATCGATCACGGAGGGCCTCTACATCAATTCCATGGCCCCTCCGATGATGTGTGAGTAGTTTACTTCAGACCTTCGGGTCCATAGTTATTAGCTAGATGGCTTCTTCTCTCTCTTTGGATCTCAATACAAAGTTCTCATCGATCTTCTTGGAGATCTATTTGATGTAACTCTTTTTGCGGTGTGTTTGTCGAGATCCGATGAATTGTGGGTTTATGATCAAGTCTATCTATGAACAATATTTGATTCTTCTCTGAAATCTTTTATGCATGATTGGTTATCTTTGCAAGTCTCTTCGAATTACCAGTTTGGTTTGGCCTACTAGATTGATCTTTCTTGCAATGGGAGAAGTGCTTGGCTTTGGGTTCAATCTTGCAGTGCTCAATCCCAGTGACAGAAAGGGAAACGACATGTATTATATTGTTGCCATCGAGGATAAAAAGACGGGGTTTATATCATATTCCTTGAGTTTATCCCTCTACATCATGTCATCTTACCTAATGCATTACTCTGTTCTTGTGAACTTAAAACTCTAGATGCATGCTGGATAGCGGTCGATGTGTGGAGTAATAGTAGTAGATGTAGGCAGGAGTCGGTGTACTTGTCACGGACGTGATGCCTATATACATGATCATGCCTAGATATTCTCATAATTATTCGCTTTTCTATCAATTGCTCGACAATAATTCGTTCACCCATCGTAATACTTATGCTATCTTGAGAGAAGCCACTAGTGAAACCTATGGACCCCGGGTCTATCTTCCATCATATAAGTTTCCAATCTATTTTACTTTGCAATCTTTACTTTCAATCTATATCATAAAAATACCAAAAATATTTATCTTATCATTATTATCTCTATTAGATCTCACTCTCGTAAGTGACCGTGAAGGGATTGAAAACCCCTTTATCGCGTTGGTTGTGAGGTTCTTATTTGTTTGTGTAGGTACGAGGGACTTGCATGTGGCCTCCTACTGGATCGATACCTTGGTTCTCAAAATATGAGGGAGATACTTACGCTACTTTGCTGCATCACCCTTTCCTCTTCAAGGGAAAACCAACGCAGTGCTCAAGAGGTAGTAGGGCCCCAGCCTGCATCGTCGATGTAGAGCTTGCCGCGACGACTTTTGGCCATCCGGCCCACAGCGTATCCCTTGATCCCTTTGAAGTTGCCCTTTAAGAACTCGAAACCATCGTGTGATAGCCCCACGGTGGGCGCCAACTGTCGTGGAATTGTCACGGCAGATGTCCTAGTGTGAGGACTTAGTCATGGAGCCATCGCGATGAGGTTAGCTTAAAGGGGTTAATCAGGACAAAGGGCATGGGGAGTTTATACTAGTTCGGCCCCTTACGATGAAGGTAAAAGCCTAGTCCAGTTTGTAGTTGGTATTGCTAGGGTTTCGATGAGCACGGAGCGAATACGCTTGACCCGGCTCTCGATCTATTGTTTCTTGTCCTAAGCCGCCGCTAAGTCGTCCCCTTATATACACGGGTTGACGCCCTACGGCCCAAAGAGTCCCGGCCGGTTTATCTAACGTATCTGGCTCGGTGACTTTTCTCATATGCCTTACAATACAAGTTTACATACATGGCGGTTTACCGCCATGGGCCTTAAGCTGCCTTCGGGTCTGGCCCCTCTACTAAGCCTCCCTATGAACCGCCATATGATCTTGGGCTTCATTGTGATGAATCGTCATTGGGATGACCCGGCCCCTCCTGGGCGGGTTATACCTAATAGGTATATCCCCAACATACACGAAGTGCATATAGTAGTTATGTAAATAACTATCTATAAACTCTCTCTAAATCATAATGTTTAGATCTAAGGATTGTATCCAACATCCAACAAAACAAAAGGACACACTATTGGAATTAGCTTATTTGCCGTCAGCCAATTCTTTGCCGTCCGCTTACAGAAAACGGACGGCAAAGAACTAGCTGATGGCAAAGAAGGTCTTTGCCATCAGCCACTTATTTGTCGTCCGCTAGCGGACAGCAAATAATCTTTGCCGTCAGTTGGAAGACGGCAAAGATAGAGGTGGCCCCCACTAACGAGCTGATTAAAAAAACTTAACGGCCCCCCTCTTTGCCTTCTGCTAGCAGACGACAAAGACAAAAAAGCAGACGACAAAGGTGGGGCGGACGGCAAAGAACTAACCTAACTAGCGGCCGATCCCATCCCGCCCCTCCATCTCTCTGTTTCTCTCGCTCTCTCCTCCCCGACGAACACATCCACAACCGCCGCCCCCGCCGCCCCCACCACCCGACGCCGCCCCCGCCACCTGCCGCCGCTTGCCCCGTCGCCCTACCACCCCGCCGCCCCCACCCGCCGATGCCTCGTCGCCCCCCACTTGCCGACGCCCCGTCGCCCCACCACCCCGCCGCCCCGCCACCCCCACCACCCGCCCACCACCCCGGCGCCACCACGGCCCCATCGCCCCCGCCTCCTTGCCGGCTCGGCGCCGCCGCTCACCGCCCCGGAGCCCTGCGGCCCCCGTCGCCACCGCCACCCTGCCCTGCGAAACCCCGGCCCCCATCTGCTCTGGTGAGTTATTTTTTTCTGTTTTTTTGCTGTTTAATTGTTAGTGTTAGATTTAGTGCTAGATATGTGTTAGTGTTAGATTCAGTTTTGTTTTAGTGCTAGAATACGTAGAAGGGGATAAGAAGAAGAAGAAGAAGAAGAGGGGAGAAGGGAGGAAGAGGAGGAGGGAGAAGAAGAAAGAAGAGAAGAGGAAGAGGAAGCCCTAAACCTTAGTTTTAGTTATAGTTTTACTTTAGTTTTATTTTCAGTTTAGTTTTAGTTTTATTTTTAGTTTAGTTTTAGTTTAATTTTTAGTTTAATTTATTTTAGATTAGTTTTAGTTTTAGTTTAGAAGAAGAAGAAGAGTAGAAGGAGGAAGAGGAGGGAGGAAGAGGAGGAGGGAGAAGGAGAAGAAGAAGAAGAAGAAGACGAGGAGGAGGAAGAGGAGGAGGAGGAGAAGAAGAAAAGAAGAAGAAGAAGAAGAAGAAGAAGAAGAAGAAGAAGAAGAAGAAGAAGAAGAAGAAGAAGAAGAAGAAGAAGAAGAAGAAGAAGAAGAAGAAGAAGAAGAAGAAGAAGAAGAAGAAGAAGAAGAAGAAGAAGAAGAAGAAGAAGAAGAAGAAGAAGAAGAAGAAGAAGAAGAAAGGAGAGGGGGAGAAGAAGAAGAGGGAAAGGGAAAGGAAGAAGAAGAGGAGGAGGAGAAAAAGAAGAAGAAGAAGAAGAAGAAGAAGAAGAAGAAGAAGAAGAAGAAGAAGAAGAAGAAAAGGAAGAAGAGGAAAAAGAAGAAGATGGGAAGAAGAAGAAGAAAAACACACATTTTTATACTTTCTTATTTAGGGTTCCGCCACGTTTTGCAGTTTCTTTCTTTTCTTTAGTTGAATGTTTTTATACTGCTAGCTAGTTGCCTAGTTTGCTGACCGAAAGAAGTTAAAATAGTTATTATATGAAATTCAACTAAAGTCAACATTTTTGACGACTAGTGCTACTAATAAATTCAACTACAGCCATCATATGTCCACAAGTGCATTGTTTTTTGAATGAGAAATGATAACTTGGTGTAGTTGATTATCTTCTGCTCAAAATTTCTTATGTTATAATGTCGTATGATAATGTCGTAAGGGTACTAATTGGTCTCTTCTGCTACTTATCAGAGATGGGGGGAAGCTGGCACCGCAGACTCCACTCTGCAACACCGGAGTATGAGTTGGATGCTTTCGAGTTCTTCAGTATCATACTTGGGACTTCAGTATCATCCACGAGGCAGGTATATAAAAGGAGAGATATCCCCTTAAACCATCTCATTATGATAACTCTGTTGTTTGCTACATCACTCATTGTCCCAAACTGCAGAGGCTGCCTGACACTTTTATGAACATGCTGGGTGAAGATCCGCCAAATAATGTGAAGCCGCGACAGGCCAGCAGCGGGTTTCGCAGGCTGTGGGACGTGGAGTTGGTGATCAAGGAGGGCCACATGTACCTATGTCGTGGCTGGGAGAAGTTCTACTGTGCCTACGACCTGCGGCAGGGGTACTTCCTTCTCTGCAGGTATGACGACGACGCCACCATGCTCATCGCGAAGGTGTTCAACGCGACTATGTGTCGCATGCCCTATGCTGACGACGATGATGCCAGTACGTTCTGCCTCTTCTTATTCCTCTACATTTGGCTTTGTCTCGCATCGATTGTTAACGGTCATTGTTGCATTTGGACATGCAATGGGAGCAGCAGCAGTGACACTGGGTACAGCCAAAGCAGCAGCGATTCTGGCTGTAGCAAAAGCAACAGCGATTCTGGCTGTAGCAAAATTAGCAACAATTCTGGCTGCAGCAAAGACAACAAGGAGGATGATCCGGACTGGAGTGGGGAAGAAGAGGAGCAGAGTGGGCATCAGGCTGAGGATGACCTAGCGATGGTGGTGGCTGACCATGGCAAGAGATGGTGGTGGCTGAGGATGACCTAGCGATGGTCATGCATGTCGTGCCTGAAGATGGCCTCGCAATGGTGGTGGTGCCTGACAATGACCTCGCGTCGGTGGTGGCGCCGGCGATCCCACAGCTGGCCGACATGACCACGCCAATTGTCGTAGAAGACTACATCCCACTGCCTCCACCGCCTCGCTGCTCTTGGCACATCAGGCTGAGGAAGGAGAAGGAGAAGAACAATGAGAACTAAACTATGTCAGGTATGTCAGATCTCCAAAATGATCTATGTATACTTAGCTTTGTTTCCTCCGAAATGACATAAGTTAGCTCTAATATGCTTAGTTACCTATGTTAGCTCTAATATGCTAAGTTATCTCTACTATGCTTAGTTTCCTATAGGTTAGCTCCAAAATTACTTATGTTAGCACAAAATGACCAAGTTTACATAATAAGTTTATAGTCTTCTTCTTCTTCTTCTACTACTTCTTATTCTTCTCCAAAATGACATAAGTTAGCACTAAGTTAGCTCTAATATGCTTAGTTCACTTAAAGATGGCATAATTAGCTAGGTTGGCTCCATTTACCTAAGTTGGCTCTAATATGCTAAGTTATCTCTAATATGCTTAGTTTCCTATGGGTTAGCTCCAAAATTACTTATGTTAGCACAAAATGACCAAGCTTACATAATAAGCTTATAGTCTTCTTCTTCTTATTATTATTATTATTATTATTATTATTATTATTCTCCAAAATGACATAACTTAGCTCTAAGTTAGCTCTAATATGCTTAGTTTCCTATAGGTTAACTCCAAAATTACTTATGTTAGCACAAAATGACCAAGTTTACATAATAAGTATGCTTACTTCTTATAGTATTCTTCTTCTTCTTCTTCTTCTTCTTCATTTTCTTCTTCTTCTTCTAACATCTTGTTTATCATTGTGCAGATTTGATTTAATTCACGGAAGCTTGCATGGATGGGGTGCTTCTTTTCCATTTGTGCTTCTATTTTGTATCAATGAACTTGCATGATTGGAACTTATTATATGGATGGATAGATAATGGTGTTGGATGAATGTGAAACTTTTGTAATATGTAAGGATGGAACTATATAAGTGTTGGTTATGCTTGTTGTGTATATATGTATATCTGTGAATTGCTGTCAGATTAAATGAATTAAATTAAAAACAGGGTTGTACACGCTCTTTGCCATCAGCTAGCCGACGGCAAACATGCCACGTGGTAGCTACCTGTGATTCCTCGAACTGGCATGTTTGAGCACTTTGCCATCAGCCAGCGGACGACAAAGACCTTAGCCTATTTGTCGTCCACTGGCTGACGGGAAAGCACGCCGTTAACCCCTAACGGCTCTCACCCCACCTCACCGCCGTCCATGATCTTTGCCGTCTGGTGGCCACCAATGGCGGACGACACAACCCTTTGCCGTCCGTTTCCAAGAAGCGGACGGCAAAGAAGGCCTTTGTTGGCACGTGTTCAGACACAAAGTTTGCCGTCTGCTGGTGGACGGCAAAGAAGTTTGCCGTCCGTGATCCATGCCTTTGCCATCTGCCATGGCGGACAGCAAAGAAGCTGATTATGGTAGTGACACTCCAAGAATAGCACATATCATGTGAATAAAGGAAAACTTAGGTCCAGCCAAGACTAACCGTTAGTAATTTATGAAGAAATATGGGATGCCTACCAGGGCATCCCCAAGCTTAGATGCTTGAGACTACTTGGAATATTACCTTGGGGTGCCTTAGGCATCCCCAAGCTTAAGCTCTTGTGTATCCATAATTACTCTCATATCACAATATCCCCTAGGTCTTAAAAACTTCATTCACGCAAAACTTGACAAAACTCGTGAGATAGGTTAGTACAAAATAAATTCAAAACCTAAACAAGCAAACATTGCATAAAAAATTCCTACACATATTTAACATCTTCATCCACTAATAGAAACACTAAACAAGCAAACATGTGCAAACAATGCAATAATAGCAATCTGTCTAAACAAAACAGTCGGTAAAGGAGGAATATATTAATGTATTTTTGAACTCCAAAAATTCAAAAAAATAGGACATAACGGAAAACTTATATGATAGTAAATTGTAAATACTTCAGAAAAAGATCACATTTTAGTATAGAAAAATTTAAATACTTAACACAAAAGTTTCTATTTCTACACAGAACATAATAAACTTGCAATTGCACTATCCCAAAGCCTACTCTTGGCACTTTATTGAAAGCAAAGGTACAAAACATAATTACTATAGTAGCATGATCTGACTTACATCAAGAAAATTTTCCCAAAGAGATTCAACCAGTACATCTATGTCCCCTCAAATAGCGGCTCCGGAGGTATCATTACTATCTGGAATGGTAGTATGTTCAAAGGCAAATTAATATCAAAGGATTATTTCTGGATTACCATATAATTTACCTCCATACATATAATTTTATGTGGTTTATTACTAATGTATATGGACCTAATTCTATTGAGGGAAAACAGGAGTTCACAGACTGGTTTATAGACTTAAGCATTCCTCATCTGTAGAACTCGATGATAGTAGGTGACTTCAATTTTATCAGAGGACCTGAAAATAGAATAAGGCGGGAGGGGACCATAAAAACATGATGCTTTTTAACAACATCATCATCAATCATGATCTCGTAGAGATTCCTCTAAAGGGTAGATCTTTCACTTGGCGCAAAATGCAAGAATCTCCACTCCTTGAAAAACTTGACTGGATCTTCACCAATGCAAATTGGACTAATGATCGTCCTTCCACTTTGGCCTTTCCTTTAGCTAAAATCTCATATGATCATGTACCTATCAAAATTCAGATTGATAGCAAAATACCTAAATGCAATATTTTCATATTTGAGGAATTCCGGACAGAGTTGATGGCTTTGTGGACACTGTGCAAAATCATTGGAATAACATTGCATATTTTGCTGACTTTGCCAAAAACATTGTGTCCAAATTCAAATCACACAGAAGAAGTCTGAAAGCATGGAGTAAAAGATATTCTCAGCAGAATAAAACAATTGATTTTTTTGCTTTTATGTGAAACTTATTGATGGCATTGAGGACCAAAGAAACCTGACACTCCAAGAAAGAAACTTCAGAAAGTCCCTCATCATACACACCAATAATATTCTTGCGGCCATAAAGAAAATATTGGAGAATCAAGGCTAATATCAGGTGAGCTAATTTGGGTGATGAAAATACAAAAAAATCATGTTATTGCAAGACAAGTTTTTACACATCATTACATTTCTTTCTTGAAGAGCACTAACAATTTTTGTGTATATGAACATGATCAAAAAGCTGCTAAGATATGGAACTCTTTCAAGGAAAGAATTGGTATGACTGAGCCCACCCACCAATATTTTGATACATCCCATTTGGCAAAACAGTGCAACCAAGATTTTCTTAGCAAGCCCATCACCAATGAAAAAATTGATGAGGTGGTTATGAACATGCCAAATGATAAATCTCCAGGACTAGGTGGTTTCAATGACTTGTTCATGAAAAAATGCTGGCCAGATGTCAAAAAATGTTTCTATAATCTAATTAAAGACTTCCAAGAGGAAAAGGTCAACATGGGTACTGTAAACACTGCATACATTGCTCTTGTGCCCAAAAAGGATAATACTGAAACACCCAATGACTCCAGACCTATCTCACTGGTCAGTATGACCATCAAAATTATCACAAAAATCCTTGCTAAGAGATCTCAAGCAATGATCACCCCAATCATTAGTAAAAATCGGTATGGCTTCATTAAAAGAAGGAATATCCAGGATTGTCTTGCCTGGATCTTTGAATATCTGCACATATGTCACACATCAAAAACAAATATCATCATTTTCAAAGTGCATTTCGAAAAGGATTTTGACAAAGTGGACTATAATGCAATATCATTAATGCTCAATTATTTGGGCTTTGGTGACAAATGGATCAGGTGGGTTAACATGATCTTAACCTCTACACTACATTTGTGATCCTTAATGGTGTACCTGGAAAAATAATACATTGCAAGAGAGGGGTCAGGCAGGGTGACCCCTTCTCACCTCTTCTTTATGCCATTGTTGCTGAACTGCTTCACATACTAGTCAATCAAGCATGGGCATAATGGCTCACTTAATCTGTCAGTACCTTCCTTCTCACCTCTTCTTTATGTCATTGTTGCTGAACTGCATCATATACTAGTCAATCAAGCGTGGCATAATGGCTCACTTAATCTGCCTGTACCCAATACCCATTCCATAGATTATCCCATCATTCAACATGCAAATGCCACTCTAATCATACTGCTTGCAGATCCAGTGCAACTTACTACTGTGATGAACATGCTACATATTTTCTTTGAATTCACATGTCTCAAAGTAAAGTACAGCAAATCATCTCTGGTCCGCATTAACATCTCTAATGAGAGAGTTGTGCACCTGGCCAACATTTTAGAATGTAAAGAAGAAACTATGCCCTTCACATATCTTGGATTACCCATGGACTCCACAAGACCTAAAGTTGATGAGCTTATGCCCATGGTAACCAGACTTGACAAAAGACCTCGAGGTGTTGCTACTATGATGCCATATCCTGGTAGACTAGTTCATCTTAAGGAAGTAATCTCTGCTCTTCCTATTTTTGCAATGTGCTACATCAGAGTGCCATTCACCATCCTTGACCACTTTAAAAATTCTGGCAGAGGATTTCTTTGGTTTGGAAAAGATATTAATAAGCATGGTAAATGCCTTCTTAAATGGGAGGTTGTTTGCCTTCTCAAAAAGCTGGTGGGCTTGGGAGTACTGGATCTGAGAGTGCAAAACAGGACACTATTAACCAAGTTCCTATATAACTTTCATCCAATTGGAGACTCCATGGGTCCAGCTCATCTGGAACACTTATTACAATAATGGGGAAGTTCCAAATTTCCCAACCAGAGTAGTCTCATTCTAGTGGAGAGACTGCTGCTTTGTTTTGGTGGACTTCAAGAATATGACCACCTACTTCCCAGCAACTAGAAACACAGTGAAGTTCTGTCATGGTAAATGGAACAATGAACCTATGCATAGACAGCTTCCTCGGCTCTACTAATATGCCAAAACACTTATATCACCATTGCATCTACATGTAGCCAGGCAACTGAAGATTTTTATGACATGTGCCATCTTCCAATGTCATCCATTGATGTTGAACAAAACATCATAATGCAAAACTCACTGTTTTGCAATGGTGATCACAGTACCAAAGATATATGGGATTTCATATGGAATGGTAGCAAGTAGTCAAATAAGAAAATATATCTCCACTTGATTGGTAACCCACAAGATGCACCAAAACCTTTTCAATGGGTATGGAGATCCTCTGGTCTTCCCAAGAATTTTTTTCTTCTGGTTCTCCTTCAAGATAGATTAAACACCAGAGATCTCCTAACAAAAAAACTTCTATCTAGAACAAATTAAGTGTGTCCTATGTGATGATGAACCAAATGAGCACTTCATACATCTCTTTTTCAGTTGTGACTTTAGCCAAAACTTCTGGAGGAATATTGGCACTGAATTGAACACTGGCTATGATTTGATTGACATCCTCCTGGAAGGGAGAGAAAGATACCCCATTATTTCTTTCAAACAATGTCTGATCACTAGTTGTTGGACCATTTGGAAGCATGAAAACATCATCGTATTTGACAACAAAAGAAGAGATCTGGATCACTGCATATCATGCTTCAAGGAAAACTTTGGAAACATCATAAAGAAGACCAAACCCAGTTTGAAGGAAGGAATGCAGTCATGGCAAGACTATTTGTGAATTGCCCCACTTGTATCAGTCCATGATGTAATACCCATATGTACATACCCACCATTATAAATGAAAAAAGAGTTACAATAGGGGTCTTCTGATATGTCTCATTGTATCTACTTTTCCAAACACTTTTACTCTTGTTCTGCGCTCTAGTTTGCACAATTTGAATGGAACTAACCCCGACTGACACCGTTTTCAGCAGAACTACCATGGTGTTGTTTTTGTGCAGAAATAAAAGTTCTGGAAATGGACGAAACTTTGCGGAGATTTTTTATGGAATAAATAAAAAATACTGGAACAAAGATCCACCGAAGGAGGGCCACTAGTTGCTCACAAGGCAATAGGGTGTGCCTACCCCCCCCCCCCCCTGTAGGCGCACCCTAATGGCTTGTGGGTCCCACAAACGATTGTCTGACCTAATTCCAACTCTATAAATTTTGTTCCCCCGAGAAAAAAATAAGAGAGGAAGTTTCATTGCATTTTAGGATATGGAGCCGCCACCACCTCTAGTTCTTCATCGGGAGGGCTGATATGGACTCCGTTCGGGGCTCCAGAGAGCGGGATTCGCCGCCATCATCATCACCAACCCTTCTTCCTCAATAATTTCATGATGCTCTCCACTGGGAGTGATTAATCCCTTCGTAGGCTTGCTAGACGGTGATAGAGTTGGATGAGATTTGTCATGTAATCAAGAGAATTTTTTAGGGCTTGATTCGTAGTATCCACTATGTTCTGAGATTGACGTTGCTATGACTTTGCTATACTTAATGCTTGTCACTAGGGCCCGAGTGCCATGATTTCAGATCTGAACCTATTATGTTTTCATGAATATAAGTGAGTTTTGGATTTTATCTTGCAAGTTGTATGATTACATGTTATGATCCGTATACCCCAGAGTGACAACTTAACACATAATATGAGGAGTTCATGTATTCATTGAGTGTTAATGCTTTGTTCCAGTTTGCTATTAAAAGGAGGCCTTAATATCCCTTAGATTTCCTTATGGACTCTGCTACTACGGGAGGGTGGGACAAAAGATGTTATGCAAGTTCTTATTATAAGCACGTGTGACTATATACATAATACATGCCTACATTGAATTGATGAATTGAAGCTATTGTGTATCGCTCTAGGTTGTCACTATTATATGATGAATATCATCCAACACAAATATCCATCGCTGACCAATGCTATGTTTTTTCTCATATTGATCTTTGTTAAGTTACTATTGTTGTTGTTGTTGTTATAATCACTACAAAACTGCTACTATTATTGTTTCTTTTACTATTTCCACTATTACTCCTACTATCAAACTACTGTGCTACTAAACACTTTGATGCAGATATTTAGTTCCCCGGGTGTGGTTGAATTGACAACTTGACTGCTAAAGCTCAGGAATATTCATTGGCTCCCCTTGTGTCCAATCAATAATTTTGGGTGAAATACTACCCTCGAAGACTGTCGCAATCCACTATACTTGTGGGTTATTATCTTCCCTACTAATTTTTGCTAAGAAAAAGCATCAATTATTGGAAATTTATCCTATAATTTGTAAGCTTTCTTATCATTTGCAATTTTCTATCCTCATTATACCTTAGATGTTGCCACCTTTTGTGTGAAAAGGATCAGATCTATTACAAAAATTCATTGAAAATACAAAGGATCTCAAACATATAAAAATTACATCGAGATTCCAAACTACTGCCACCAAAACGATTCGTCGATGCTCCGCTGTAGCCGATCCCCTATCAAAGCCATCTTGACCTTGTCAATGACAGCCGGAGAATCTTCGTGCATGTGCCCCTAAGGACCAGCGCCCTAGAGTCGCAGTTGTCGTCCTTGAACCCTTACATAGATCTGAAGCAATTGACACCAAACCTCCACACATGACGAATAACCCTAACCTCACTGCTCCAAGGAGACGGTGAGAATCTACGTCAGAGCTCCTCGACTAGTCTAGATGGATGGAGTCGAGGAAGATCAAAGTCCGGAAGACAAACTCGAAGAAGAAGTGTTGCCATCCACCCGAACGCCAAACCTGCAAGGACTAAAAAATCCTAACCTAAACTACTAACCAGAGCAGAGGAACTGGGATTCCCATCTCCACCACCATCTGCTGGAGTGGCATGAAGAGGGGAGGCGAATCTACATGCTCGTATGTGAAGCTTGGAGGGGAGAGTTTGGCCTAGCTGCCCAGGGTTAGGATAGGAAAAAAAGAGATATGTTTTGACCGCTCCCTTGGATTTATTCTACCTTCCCATGTGTGCAATGGCGTTTTGTTTGCCCAGATATTGCCACTTTCATATGTTGAACTATTAGTATTTTTAGTATTTTTCTGTATTGAACAATTTTTAGTTATATCAATTCTATGCTCTACTATATTATGATGTACTATATCTTGTATATACTGTACAATTAGTATAATGAAGTGCTATAATCGGCTATACATGTAAAAAGAAAAAGAAAAAAGAAAATGCTTACACGAATCTTATCTAAAATCAATGACAAATGACTTAGAGCAACTCCAATGAGGCGACCCATTTCGTCTGCTAGCGTCCGTTTGGGCTGGCGCCGATACAAAAGTCGGCCCAACGCATGACCCAAACGGATGCACATCCGCTTGACGTCCGCCTGCCGACCCATTTTTTGAGCCGGATTCACGTTAGCGCGGACACGAGATGGACGCGCGCGCGCTGATAACCCACAAGTATAGGGGATCACAACAATTTCAAGGGTAGAGTATTCAACCCAAATTTATTGATTCAACACAAGGGGAGCCAAAGAATATTCTCAAGTATTAGCAGTTGAGTTGTCAGTTCAACCACACCTGAAAGACTTAATATCTGCAGCAAAATATTTAGTAGCAAAGTAGTATGGAAGTAACAGTAACGATGGCAAAAGTAACAATAGTAGTTTTTGTAGCAATCGTAACAGCGGCAACGGAAAAGTAACTAAGCAAAGATCAATATGTGAAAAGCTCGTAGGCAAGGGATCAATGATGGATAATTATGTCGGATGTGATTCCTCATGCAACAGTTATAACATGGAGTGACACAGAACTAGCTCCAGTTCATCAATGTAATGTAGGCATGTATTCCGAATATAGTCATACATGCTTATGAAAAAGAACTTGCATGACATCTTTTGTCCTACCCTCCCGTGGCAGCGGGGTCCTATTGAAAACTAAGGGATATTGGGGCCTCCTTTTAATAGAGTACCAGACCAAAGCACTAACACTTAGTGAATACATGAACTCCTCAAACTACGGTCATCACCGGGAGTGGTCCCGATTATTGTCACTTCGGGGTTGCCGGATCATAACACATACTAGGTGACTATTGACTTGCAAGATAGGATCAAGAACTCACATATATTCATGAAAATATAATATGTTCAAATCTGAAATCATGGCACTCGGGCCCTAGTGACAAGAATTAAGCATAGCAAAGTCATAGCAACATCAATCTTAGAACATAATGGATACTAGGGATCAAACCATAACAAAACTAACTCAATTACATGATAAATCTCATCCAACCCATCACCGTCCAGCAAGCCTACGATGAGATTGCTCACGCACGGCGGTGAGCATCATGAAATTGGTGATGGAGGATGGTTGATGATGACGATGGCGACCGATTCCCCTCTCCGGAGCCCCGAACGGACTCCTAATCAGCCCTCCTGAGGAAGATTAGGGCTTGGCGGTGGCTCCGTATCGTAAAACATGATGAATCCTTCTCTCTGATTTTTCCTCCCTGAACGTGAATATATGGAGTTGGGCTGAGGTCGGTGGAGTCCCAGGGGGCCCACGAGGCAGGGGGCGCGCCTTGCACCCTCGTGGACAGGGTGTGGGCCCCCTGATGCTGATTATTTTGCCAATATTTTTATTAATTCCAAAACGTGTCTCCGTGGATTTTCAGGTCATTCCGAGAACTTTTATTTCTGCACAAAAATAACACCATGACAGTTCTGCAGAAAACATCGTCAGTTCGGGTTAGTTCCATTCAAATCATGCAAGTTAGAGTCCAATACAAGGGCAAAAGTGTTTGGAAAAGTAGATACATTGGATACGTAGCAACTCCCCCAAGCTTAAACATTTGCTTGTCCTCAAGCAATTCAGTTGACAAACTCAAAGTGATAAAGAAAAAACTTTTACAAACTTTGTTTGATCTTGTTGTTGCAAATATGTAAAGCCAGCATTCAAGTTTTCAGAAAAGATTATGAACTAACCATATTCACAATAACATTTAGGTATCATGTTTACTCATATCATTGGCATAATCAACTAGCGGGCAATAATAATAAATCTCAGATGAAAACACTTTCTCAAAACAATCATAACATAATATAACAAGATGGTATCTCGCTAGCCCTTTCTGAGACCACAAAACATAAATGCAGAGCACCCCTGAAGATCAAGGACTGATTAGACATTGTAATTCATGGTAAAAGAGATCCAGTCACAGTCATACTCAATGTAAATTAGTAGCAATGCATGCAAATGACAGCGGTGCTCTCCAGTTGGTGCTTTTTAATAAGAGGATGATGACTCAACATAAAAGTAAATAGATAGGCCCTTTGCAAAGGGAAGCAAGGATTTGCAGAGGTGCCAGAGCTTGAATTTTGAAACCGAGATAAATAATATTTTGAGTGGCGTACTTTCATTGTCAACATAACAACCAAGAGACCTCGATATCTTCCATGCTACACACATTATAGGCGGTTCCCAAATAGAATGGTAAATTTTATACTCCCCACCACCAACAAACATCAATCCATGGCTTGTCCAAAACAACAGGTGCCTCCAACTAACAACAATCCTGGGGGAGTTTTGTTTGCAATTATTTTGATTTGAGCATGGGACTGGGCATCTCGGTTACCGGCCATTTTCTCATGAGTGATGAGCGGAGTCCACTCATCATGAGAATAACCCACCTAGCATGGAAGATATAGACAACCCTAGTTGATACATGAGCTATTGGAGCATACAAAATAGAATTTCATTTGAAGGTTTAGAGTTGGCACATACAAATTTACTTGGAACGGCAGGTAAATACCGCATATAGGACAGTATGGTGGACTCATATGGAATAACTTTGGGGTTTATGGAAGTGGATGCACAAGCAGTATTCCCGCTTAGTACAAGTGAAGGCTAGAAAGAGAATGGGAAGCGACCAACTAGAGAGCGACAACAGTCATGAACATGCATTAAGATTAATCAACAATGAGTGCAAGCATGAGTAGGATATAAATCACCATGAACATAAATATCGTGGAAGCTATGTTGATTTTTTTTCAACTACATGCGTGAACATGCGCCAAGTCAAGCCACTCGAATCATTCAAAGGAGGATACCACCCTATCATAGCACATCACAACCATTTTAATAGCATGTTGGCACGGAAGATTGATACGTCTCCAACGTATCTATAATTTTTGATTGTTCTATGCTATTATATTATCAACCTTGGATGTTTTATATGCATTTATATGCTATTTTATATGATTTTTGGGACTAACCTATTACCTAGAGCCTAGTGCCAGTTTCTGTTTTTTTCCTTGTTTTAGAGTATCATAGAAAAGGAAAATCAAACGGAGTCCAATTGACCCGAAACTTCATAGAACTTATTTTTGGAACGGAAGCAATCCAGGAGACTTGGAGTAGACGTCAGGGAAGCTTCGAGGGAGGCATGAGGTAGGGAGGCGCACCCTACCCCCCTAGGCGTGCCCCCACCCTCGTGGGCCCCTCGTGGCTCCCCTTACTGACTTCTTTCGCCTATATATATATATATATATATATATATATATATATATACCCTAAAAACCCCGGGGAACAGAATAGATCGGGAGTTCCGCCGCTAGAAGCCTCCGTAGCCACCGAAAACCAATCTAGACCCATTCTGGCACCCTGCCGGAGGGGGGAATCCCTCTCCGGTGGCCATATTCATCAACCCAGTGCTCTCCATGACGAGGAGGGAGTAGTTCTCCCTCTGGGCTGAGGGTATGTACCAGTAGCTATGTGTTTGATCTCTCTCTCTCTCTCTCGTGTTCTTGAGGTGGTACGATCTTGATGTATCACGAGCTTTGCTATTATAGTTGGATCTTATGATGTCTCTCCCCCTCTACTCTCTTGTGACGAATTGAATTTTCCCTTTGAAGTTATCTTATCGGATTGAGTCTTTAAGGATTTGAGAACACTTGATGTATGTCTTGCATGTGCTTATCTGTGGTGACAATGGGATATCACGTGATCCACTTGATGTATGTTATGGTGATCAACTTGCGAGTTCCGTGACCTCGTGAACTTATGCATAGGGGTTGGCACACGTTTTCGTCTTGACTCTCCGGTAGAAACTTTGGGGCACTCTTTGAAGTTCTTTGTGTTGGTTGAATAGATGAATCTGAGATTGTGTGATGCATATCGTATAATCATACCCATGGATACTTGAGGTGACATTGGAGTATCTAGGTGACATTAGGGTTTTGGTTGATTTGTGTCTTAAGGTGTTATTCTAGTATGAACTCTATGATAGATTGAATGGAAAGAATAGCTTCATGTTATTTTACTACGGACTCTTGAATAGATCGATCAGAAATGATAACTTTGAGGTGGTTTCGTACCCTACAATAATCTCTTCGTTTCTTCTCCGCTATTAGTGACTTTGGAGTGACTCTTTGTTGCATGTTGAGGGATAGTTATATGTTCCAATTATGTTATTATTGTTGAGAGAACTTGCACTAGTGAAAGTATGAACCCTAGGCCTGGTTTCCTAGCATTGCAATACCGTTTGTGCTCACTTTTATCATTAGTTACCTTGCTGTTTTTATATTTTCAGATTACAAAAACCTATATCTACCATCCATATTGCACTTGTATCACCATCTCTTCGCCAAACTAGTGCACCTATACAATTTACCATTGTATTGGGTGTGTTGGGGACACAAGAGACTCTTTGTTATTTGGTTGCAGGGTTGCTTGAGAGAGACCAGCTTCATCCTACGCCTCCCATGGATTGATAAACCTTAGGTCATCCACTTGAGGGAAATTTGCTACTGTCCTACAAACCTCTGCACTTGGAGGCTCAACAACGTCTACAAGAAGAAGGTTGTGTAGTAGACATCAAGCTCTTTTCTGGCGCCGTTGCCGGGGAGGTTAGCGCTTGAAGGTATATCTTTAGATCTTGCAATCGAATCTTTTTGTTTCTTGTTTAAGGACTAGTTTAGTTTATAAAAGAAAACTACAAAAAGATGGAATTGAGTTTGCCTCATACGCTTCATCTTTTTAATATCTTCCATGAGAATGATGGAAAGGAAAATTGTGCTCAAGTGCTAGAAGAAGAATGCATTAGAATATTTGGCACTAAATCTTTGGATGATGAGCATGATTGCAATGTTGTTAGTATGAATTCTTTGAATATCTATGATGGTAGTGATATGCAAAGCCACAAGCTTGGGGATGCTATGTTTGATGAAGATGATATTTTTTGTCCCCCAAATTTTGATGAGCAAATTTATTATTATGAAAGCATGCCTCCTATTTATGATGATTATATTTATGAAAGTGGATTTGGAGAGGTCATGACTTTATTTAGTGATGAATCCACTATTTCGGAAGAGGTTCCAATTGATTATGAGAACAAAGTTGCTACCTATGATGATTATTGTGATGACATGTATGCTATAAAGATTAATGATAACCATGAAACTTGTCATCATGATTTTAGTTTTCAATTGGATTATGCCTCACATGATAGTTATTTTGTTGAGTTTGCTCCCACTACTATTCAATGAGAAGAATTTTGCTTATGTGGTGAGTAGTAAATTTTCTATGCTTGTAGATCATGAAAGAATGCTTTATGTGATGGTTATATTGTTGAATTCATTCATGATGCTATTGAAAATTATTATGAGGGGGAATATATGCTTGTAGGAATTGCAATAATATCAAGTTTCCTCTATATGTGCTTAAAGTTTTGAAGTTATGCTTGTTTTGCTTTCCTATGCTAGTTGATTATTGTTCCCACAAGTTGTTTGCTCACAAAATCCCTATGCATAGGAAGTGGGTTAGACTTAAATGTGCTAGTCATATTCTTCATGATGCTCTATTTATGTTTCAATTCTTATCTTTTATGTGAGCATCATTGAAATCATCATGCCTAGCTAGGGGCGTTAAACGTTAGCACTTGTTGGGAGGCAACCCAATTTTATTTTTGTTCTTTGCTTTTTGTTCCTGTTTAGTAATAAATAATTCATCTATCCTCTGTTATGATTGTGTTTTTATGTTTTAATTAGTGTTTGTGCCAAGTAAATACTTTAGGACCTTCTTGGGTGATTGTTATTTGATCTTGCTGTAAAAAACAGAAAGTATGCAGTCACGAGTATAATTTTCATTTTTTACCAGAGAGCGATAAAATACCAATTCCAACTGCATTAGATCATTAAAAAAATGTACTAGGACTTCCTAATTTCGCAGGATTTTTGGAGTTACAGAAGTATTCAGAACCTACAGATTCCTATGGTCTGTTCTGTTTTTGACAGATTCTGTTTTCTATGTGTTGTTTGCTTATTTTGATGAATCTATTAGTAGTATCGGAGGGTATGAACCATAGAGAAGTTGGAATACAGTAGATATTAAACCAATATGAATTTATAATGAGTTCACAACAGTACCTAAGTGGTGATTTATTTTCTTATACTAACGGAGCTTACGAGTTTTCTGTTAAGTTTTGTGTTGTGAAGTTTTCAAGTTTTGGGTAAAGATTCGATGGACTATGGAATAAGGAGTGGCAAGAGCCTAAGATTGGGGATTCACAAGGCACCCCAAGGTAATATTCAAGGACAACCAAGAGCCTAAGCTTGGGGATGCCCCGGAAGGCATCCCCTCTATCGTCTTCGTTCATCGGTAACTTTACTTGGAGCTATATTTTTATTCACCACATGATATGTGTTTTGCTTGGAGCGTAAATTTATTTTGTTAGGATTCGCTTGTTGTTTGAATAAAATATCAAGATCTGAAATTGTTAAATGGGTGAGTCTTCACATAGTTGCATAATTATTGAACTACTCATTGATCTTCACTTATATCTTTTGGAGTAGTTTGTCATTTGCTCTAGTGCTTCACTTATATCCTTTTAGAGCACGACGGTGGTTTTATTTTGAAGAAATAGATGAACTCTCATGCTTCACTTATATCATTTTGAGAGTCTCTAAACAGCATGGTATTTTTCTTTGGTTATGAATTTAGTCCTAATATGATGGGCATCCAAGTGAGATACAATAAAAACTTTCATAAAAAGTGCATTGAATACTATGAGAAATTTAATACTTGACAATTGTTTTGAGATATGGAGATGGTGATATTAGAGTCATGCTAGTTGAGTAGTTGTGAATTTGATAAATACTTGTGTTGAAGTTTGTGATTCCCGTAGCATGCACGTATGGTGAACCGTTATGTGACGAAGTCAGAGCATGATTTATTTATTGATTGTCTTCCTTATGAGTGGCGGTCGGGGACGAGCGGTGGTATTTTCCTACCAATCTATCCCCCTAGGAGCATGCGCGTAGCACTTTGTTTCGATGACTAATAGATTTTTGCAATAAGTATGTGAGTTCTTTATGACTAATGTTGAGTCCATGGATTATACACACTCTCACCCTTCCACCATTGCTAGCCTCTCTAGTACTGCGCAACTTTCGCCGGTACCATAAACCCACCATACACCTTCCTCAAAACAGCCACCATACCTACCTATTATGGCATTTCCATAGCCACTCCGAGATATATTGCCATGCAACTTTCCACCGTTCCGTTATTATGACACGCTTCATCATTGTCATATTGCTTGTATGATCATGTAGTTGACATCGTATTTGTGGCAAAGCCACCATTCATAATACTTCATACATGTCACTCATGCATCATTGCATATCCTGGTACACCGCCGGAGGCATTCACCTAGAGTCATATTTTGTTCTAAGTATTGACTTGTAATTCTTGACTTGTAAGTAAATAAAGTGTGATGACCATCATTATTAGAGCATTGTCCCAGTGAGGAAAGGATGATGGAGACTATGATTCCCCCACAAGTCGGTATGAGACTCCATACGAAAAAAAGGAAAAAGGCCAAAAAAAGAGAAGGCCCAACAAATGAGAGAAAAAGAGAGAAGGGACAATGCTACTATCCTTTTTCCACACTTTTGCTTCAAAGTAGCGCCATGATCTTCATGATAGAGAGTCTCCTATGATATCACTTTCATATACTAGTGGGAATTTTTTATTATAGAACTTGGCTTATATATTCCAATTACGGGCTTCCTCAAAATGCCCTAGGTCTTTGTGAGCAAGCGAGTTGGATGCACACCCACTTAGTTTCATTTTGAGCTTGCATACACTTATAGCTCCAGTGCATCCATTGCATGGAAATCCCTACTCACTCACATTGATATCCATTGATGGGCATCTCCATAAGCCCGTTGATACACCTAGTTGATGTGAGACTATCTTCTCCTTCTTGTCTTCTCCACAACCACCCTTCTATTCCACATATAGTGCTATATCCATGGCTCGTGATCATATATTGCGTGAAGATTGAAAAAGTTTGAGAACACCAAAAGTATGAAACAATTGCTTGGCTTGTCAACGGGGTTGTGCATGATTTAAATACTTTGTGTGGTGAAGATGGAGCATAGCCAGACTATATGATTTTGTAGGGATAGCTTGCTTTAGCCATGTTATTTTGAGGAGACATTATTGCTTTATTAGTATGCTTGAAGTATTATTATTTTTATATCAATATTAATCTTTTGTCTTGAATCTTATGGATCTGAACATTCATGCCACAATAAAGAGAATTACTTAGACAAATATGTTAGGTAGCATTCCACATCAAAAATTCTGTTTTTATCATTTACCTACTCGAGGACGAGCATGAATTAAGCTTGGGGATGCCTGATACGTCTCCAACGTATCTATACTTTTTGATTGTTCCATGCTATTATATTATCAACCTTGGATGTTTTATATGCATTTATATGCTATTTTATATGATTTTTGGGACTAACCTATTAACCTAGAGCCTAGTGTCCGTTTCTGTTTTTTCCTTGTTTTAGAGTATCGAAGAAAAGGAAAATCAAACAGAGTCCAATTGACCTGAAACTTCACGGGACTTATTTTTGGAACGGAAGCAATCCAGGAGACTTGGAGTAGACGTCAGGGAAACTTCTAGGGAGGCACGAGGCAAGGAGGCGCGCCCCCCACCCTCGTGGGCCCCTCGTGTCTCCCCTAACCGACTTCTTTCGCATATATATGTATATATATCAATATACCCTAAAAACACCGGGGAACAGAATAGATCGGGAGTTCCGCCGCCAGAAACCTTTGTAGCCACCGAAAACCCATCTAGACCCGTTCTGGCACCCTGCCGGAGGGGGGAATCCCTCTCTGGTGGCCATCTTCATCATCCTGGTGCTCTCCATGATGAGTAGTGAGTAGTTCTCCCTCAGGGCTGAGGGTATGTACCAGTAGCTATGTGTTTGATCTCTCTCTCTCTCTCTCTCGTGTTCTTGAGGTGGTACGCTCTTGATGTATTGCGAGCTTTGCTATTATAGTTGGATCTTATGATGTTTATCCCCCTCTACTCTCTTGTGATGAATTGAGTTTTCCCTTTGAAGTTATCTTATCGGATTGAGTCTTTAAGGATTTGAGAACACTTGATGTATGTCTTGCATGTGCTTATCTGTGGTGACAATGGGATATCACGTGATCCACTTGATGTATGTTATGGTGATCAATTTGCGAGTTCCGTGACCTCGTGAACTTATGCATAGGGGTTGGCACACGTTTTCGTCTTGACTCTCCAGTAGAAACTTTGGGGCACTCTTTGAAGTTTTATGTGTTGGTTGAACAGATGAATCTGAGATTGTGTGATGCATATCGTATAATCATACCCATGGATACTTGAGGTGACATTGGAGTATCTAGGTGACATTAGGGTTTTGGTTGATTTGTGTCTTAAGGTGTTATTCTAGTACGAACTCTATGATAGATTGAACGGAAAGAATAGCTCCATGTTATTTTACTACGGACTCTTGAATAGATCGATCAGAAATGATAACTTTGAGGTGGTTTCGTACCCTACAATAATCTCTTCGTTTGTTCTCTGCTATTAGTGACTTTGGAGTGAATCTTTGTTGCATGTTGAGGGATAGTTATATGATCCAATTATGTTATTATTGTTGAGAGAACTTGCACTAGTGAAAGTATAAACCCTAGGCCTTGTTTCCTAGCATTACAATACCGTTTGTGCTCACTTTTATCATTAGTTACCTTGTTGTTTTTATATTTTTAGATTACAAAAACCTATATCTACCATCCATATTGCACTTGTATCACCATCTCTTCGCCGAACTAGTGCACCTATACAATTTACCATTGTATTGGGTGTGTTGGGGACACAAGAGACTCTTTGTTATTTGGTTGCAGGGTTGCTTGAGAGAGACCATCTTCATCCTATGCCTCCCACAGATTGATAAACCTTAGGTCATCCACTTGAGGGAAATTTGCTACTGTCCTACAAACCTCTACACTTGGAGGTCCAACAACGTCTACAAGAAGAAGGTTGTGTAGTAGACATCAAAGGTAAACCATTATAAACTCCTAGCTAATTAAGCATGGCATGGGCAACTATAATCTCTAATTGTCATTGCAAACATGTTTCATTCATCATAGGCTGAATCAGGAATGATGAACTAATCATATTTACAAAAACAAGATAGGTCGAGTTCATACCAGCTTCTCTCATCTCATTCAGTCCATCATATATCATCATTATTGCCTTTCACTTGCATGACCGAACGGTGTGGATAATAATAATAGTGCACATGCATTGGACTAAGCTGGAATCTGCAAGCATTTAATACAAGGGAGTAGACAAGGTAATATGGGCTCTTGGTTAAATCAACAATAATGTGTAGGAGATCCACTCAACATTTTCATCATGGTCTTCTCCTCTCGACCCCCAAAGAATAAGAAAATAAATAAAACTATTTACACAGGAAAGCTCCCAACAAGAAAAATAAGAACGAGAAATCTTTTTTGGGTTTTCTTTTAATTACTACTACTACAGGCATGGAAAGTAAACTAGCTAAAAGCTACAATTAATTTTTTTCCTTTTTTTCTTAAGGTTTTTCAAACACACAAGAAGAAGGCTTAGAAAAGAAAATAAACTAGCATGGATAGTACAATGAAAAAGTATGAGAACCAACAACTAGAATGAGTGTGTGAACATGAATGTAATGTCGGTGAGAATACGTACTCCCCCAAGCTTAGGCTTTCGGCCTAATTTGGTCTATGCCCACGGATAGAAGCTAATTTCTCCGGTGTACTGAGAAGGGTCGCCAGGGTGCCACTGATTGGTGATCTCCTACGGATCCCACTGATAAATAGACTGTCAGTAAGGGTCAAGTGGTGGCTCAGGCTCAGGCTCTGGGACTTGTGTCAGCCTCCAGTATGCATAAATGGCCTCTGGCAAGATGAGGTACATGCCTGAGAGTATGTTAAACAAAGAGGGTGCATGCAAGGTAATAATCTCACAGTGAGTTTTATCAAATATCAAATTATACTTAAGCATCTTCTTCTAATTTTGAACAATAAATTCATGTGTTACCATACTCTTATAATCTAGAAAAATAGAGGACAACAACTTTTCCTCTTTATCATAATGCCTAATAGGTATCTCAAAGTGTTCGGCAAGGCCGAAGCAAAGATGCCTCCGAAGATGGGGCCCTTTGTACGGTTCAGACTTAATCGTTTAGCAACAATAGCGCCTAAACTAAAAGTTGTATCACAAAACAAAGCATGGCGCAAAATGACAAGATCAAGAGCACTAAGATTTCCACTGTTCCCGCAACCAATTAAGCATCTACTAGCAGATATCGCAAAGTAACATAGAACAAGAAAATGTATACTAGTAATTCTTGCATCGGAAACTTTCCTCGTTTCTCCTACATAAATTCTATCAATAAATCCATCCACATCACTACGATGTGGTTCCTCGATGCTGCCCACAATGGGTATCTTGCAGACCCGACAAAAATCATGGAGTGACATCTCCTTAACCTCATCATATAAATGAAACTCCACTGAAGGTGGTGATTTCTTAGCATGGAAATAAAAATTTTGCATCAAAATATTAGTGAGTAGGAGATACTGTTCGCGCTGGTCGTTGAGGAAGTCGGTGAGGCGTGCATTCTTAGCCAAGTAATAAAGGTCATCATAAATTCCGGCGGCTCTCAAGAACGCGTGGCAAGGCCATTCGCACGGCCGAACCTCCGCAGTGCGAGGAAGATTGTATTTGGGTTTTTTATTCTCCTCATTCTGCATATCCTTTGAGCTTCGGCTCGAAGAGCTCCTCAACAATCTCTTCATCATTTTCTTTCTTTGAAAAATTTCTGAAATTTTAGTGACTCAAAATAAAAGTGAACCAAACTCAACAAGATTGATAGCAACTACTTCCACAAGTGCCTAGTGGCTACATCATGCATTAAAACTACTTTGGACCATATAAATTTGACATGCAAGCTCAAGAACTGGGTCACCTTAGCAGCAAAAAATTGCAATAAATAAAGCACTAGAACAAAAACTAATTGGACGATTGGAGGAGTCACATACCGAAGAACAATCCCCCAAAGCAGTTTTGTGAATGGAGCTTTGAGCAAAGAGATCGAAAATGGTAGCAAGATGAGCTAGAACACATGTTTGAGCTATGGGAGGATTTTTTCTGGAGGAAGACGAAGTGAGTGGGTGCTGGAATAAGTGGAGGGGTCCACGAGGCAGGGGCGCGCCCTGTGCCCTCGTGGCCAAATGGTGGGCCCCCTGGTGTGTTCTCAGTGCCAGAAATTCTTAAATATTCTACAAAAAATCATATTTCATTTTCAGGACGTTTGGATAACTTTTATTTTCGGGATATTTTTATTGCAAGGATAATTTAGAAAATAGATAGAAAATAATATTTTTGCTTTATTTAATCTAAATAACAGAAAGTAAAAGGAGGGTGCAGAAATTTGTGCTTTCTAACTTCATCCATCTCATGCTCATCAAAAGGAATCCACTAAAAAGGTTGATCAAGTCTTGTTAACAAACTCTTTCCGAATAACATGAAACTGGAGAATTTTCGAATAACACTAGGTTACCTCAACGGGGATATGCATGTCCCCAACAATAAGAATACCATATTTCTTCTTGATAGTAGGAAGAGAGAATTCAAAACCTCCAATAGTAATCGTTGAAATTTTTCCAATAAAATTGATATTGTGGACTTGAGTTTGTTTCCTCGAAAAGTGTACCGTATGCTCATTACCATTAACATGAAAAGTGACATTGCCTTTGTTGCAATCAATAACAGCCCCTACAGTATTGAAAAAGGGTCTACTAAGGATAATCGACATACTATCGTCCTCGGGAATATCAAGAATAACAAAGTCCGTTAAAATAGTAAGGTTTGCAACCACAACAGGCACATCCTCACAAATACCGACAGGTATAGAAGTTGATTTGTCGGCCATTTTCAAAGATATTTCAGTAGGTGTCAACTTATTCAAATCAAGTCTACGATATAAAGAAAGAGGCATAACACTAACACCGGCTCCAAGATCACATAAAGCAGTTTTAACATAGCTTCTTTTAATGGAGCATGGTATAGTTGGTACTTCGGGATCTCCTAGTTTCTTTGGTATTCTACCTTTAAAAGTATAATTGGCAATCATGGTGGAAATTTCAGCTTCCGGTATCTTTCTTTTATTTGTAGCAATATCTTTCATATACTTAGCATAAGGTTTCATTTTAAGCATATCAGTCAAACGCATACGCAAAAAGATAGGTCTAATCATTTCAGCCAAGCGCTCAAAATCCTCATCATCCTTTTTCTTGGATGGTTTAGGAGGAAAAGGCATGGGTTTCTAAACCCATGGTTCTCTTTCTTTACCGTGCTTCCTAGCAATGAAGTCCCTCTTATCATAACATTGATTCTTTGATTGTGGGTTATCAAGATCAACAGCAAGTTCAATCTCTACATCATTGCTATTGCTAGGTTGAGCATCAACATGAACATCATCACTAAGTTCATGTTCATTACCAGATTGTGTTTCAGCATCAAAAATAGAAATATCATTGGGATTCTCAGGTGTGTCAACAACAGGTTCACTAGAAGCATGCAAAGTCCTGTCATTTTTCTTTTTCTTCTTCTTAGAAGGACTAGGTGCATCAACATTAGTTCTGTGAGAATCTTACTCAACTCTCTTAGGGTGGCCCTCAGGATACAAAGGTTCCTGAGTCATTTTACCCCATCTAGTCATAACTCTAACAACATTATCATTTTTCTTATTATTTAATTCATTGAGCAAGTCATCTTGAGCCTTAAGCACTTATTCTACTTGAGTGGTAACCATAGAAGCATATTTACTAATAAGTTTAAGGTCTCCTTTAACTCTAGACATATAATCACTCAAGTGTTCAACCATATAAGCATTACGTTTCAATTGTCTACCAACATAAGCATTGAAGGTTTCTTGTTTAACAATGAAATTATCAAACTCATCTAAGCATTGGCTAGCAGACTTATTACGAGGAATATCACCTTCATCAAATCTATAGAGAGAATTTACCTTTACTACCTGTGTCGGGTTATTAAGACCATGTATTTCTTCAATAGGTGGTAAATTCTTAACATCTTTAGCATTAATGCCCTTTTCTTTCATAGATTTCTTTGCCTCTTGCATATCTTCAGGACTGAGAAATAGAATACCCCTTTTCTTCGGAGTTGGCTTAGGAGTTGGTTCAGGAAGTGTTCAATCATTATCATTACTCAATATATTATTCAATAGCAATTCAGCTTGTTCAACAGTTATTTCCCTAAAAACACAACCAGCACAACTATCCAGGTGGTCTCTGGAAGCATCGGTTAGTCCATTATAAAAGATATCAAGTATTTCATTTTTCTTGAGAGGATGATCAGGCAAAGCATTAAGTAATTGGAGAAGCCTCCCCCAAGCTTGTGGGAGACTCTCTTCTTCAATTTGCACAAAATTATATATTTCCCTTAAGGCTGCTTGTTTCTTATGAGCAGGGAAATATTTAGCAGAGAAGTAATAAATCATATCCTAGGGACTACGCACACAACTAGGAGCAAGAGAATTAAACCATGTTTTAGCATCACCCTTTAATGAGAACGGAAATAACTTAAGGATATAGTAGTAACGAATTTTTTCCTCATGAGCGAATAGGGTGGCTATATCATTCAATTTAGTAAGATGTGCCACAACAGCTTCAGATTCATAGCCATAAAAAGGATCAGATTCAACCAAAGTAATTAACTCAGGATCAATAGAGAAATCATAATCCTTATCAGAAATACAGATAGGTGAAGTAGCAAAAGCAGGGTCATATTTCATTCTAGCATTCAAAGACTTTTCTTTCAGCTTAGCTAACAATTTCTTAAGATCATATCTATCATTGCAAGCAAAAAGGTCTCTACCAGTTTCTTCATCCATAACATAACCCGCAGGCACATCAGGCAATTCATATCTAGGGGGAGAATCTTCATCATCACTTTCATCAATATTATCTGTTTCAATAAGTTCATTCTCTCTAACCCTAGCAAGTTGTTCATCAAGAAATTCACCTAATGGCAAAGTATTATCAAGCATAGAAGTAGTTTCATCATAAGCATCATGCATAGCAGAAGTGGCATCATCAATAACATGTGACATATCAGAATCAATAACAGGTGTAGGTGTCGCAAATTTACTCATAATAGAAGGTGAATCAAGTGCAGAGCTAGATGGCAGTTCCTTACCTCCCCTCGTAGTTGAGGGGAAAATCTTGGTTCTTTCATCTTCCAAGTTCCTCATAGTGATCAACAGATATAAATCCCAAGTGACTCAAAGAATAGAGCTATGCTCCCCAGCAATGGCACCAGAAAATAGTGTTGTTAACCCACAAGTATAGGGGATCACAACAATTTTCGAGGGTAGAGTATTCAACCCAAATTTATTGATTCGACACAAGGGGAGCCAAAAAATATTCTCAAGTATTAGCAGTTGAGTTGTCAGTTCGACCACACCTGAAAGACTTAATATCGACTTAATATCTGCAGCAGAATATTTAGTAGCAAAGTAGTATGGAAGTAACAGTAACGGTGGCAAAAGTAACAATAGTAGTTTTTATAGCAATCGTAACAGCGTCAATGGAAAAGTAACTAAGCAAAGATCAATATGTGAAAAGCTCGTAGGCAATGGATCAATGTTGGGTAATTATGTCGGATGCGATTCCTCATGCAACAGTTATAACATAGAGTGACACAGAACTAGCTCCAGTTCATCAATGTAATCTAGGCATGTATTCCGAATATAGTCATACGTGCTTATGAAAAAGAACTTGCATGACATCTTTTGTCCTACCCTCCCGTGGCAGCAGGGTCCTATTGGAAACTACGGGATATTAAGGCCTCCTTTTAATAGAGTACCGGACCAAAGCACTAACACTTAGTGAATACATGAACTCCTCAAACTACGGTCATCACTGGGAGTGGTCCCGATTATTGTCACTTCGGGGTTGCCGGATCATAACACATACTAGGTGACTATTGACTTGCAAGATAGGATCAAGAACTCACATATATTGATGAAAACATAATAGGTTCAGATCTGAAATCATGGCACTCGGGCCCTACTGACAAGCATTAAGCATAGCAAAGTCATAGCAACATCAATGTTCGAACATAATGGATACTAGGGATCAAACCGTAACAAAACTAACTCGATTACATGATAAATCTCAGCCAACCCATCACCGTCCAGCAAGCCTATGATGAGATTACTCACGCACAACGGTGAGCATCATGAAATTGGTGATGGAGGATAGTTGATGATGATGATGATGGCGACGGATTCCCCTCTCCGGAGCCCCGAACGGACTCCAGATTAGCCCTCCTGAGGAAGATCAAGGCTTGGCGGCGGCTCCATATCGTAAAATGAGATGAATCCTTCTCTCTGAATTTTTCCTCTCCGAACATGAATATATAGAGTTTGGGTTGAGGTCAGTGGAGTCCCAGGGGGGCCATGAGGCAGGGAGGTGCGCCCCAGGGGGGCACGCCCTGCACCCTCGTGGATAGGGTGTGGGCCCCCTGATGCTGATTCTTTCGCCATTATTTTTTATTAATTCCAAAACGTGTCGGATTTTCAGGTCATTCCGGGAACATTTATTTCTGCACAAAAATAACACCATGGCAGTTCTGCTGAAAACAACGTCAGTCCGGGTTAGTTCCATTCAAATCATGCAAGTTAGAGTCCAAAATAAGGGCAAAAGTGTTTGGAAAAGTAGATACGTTGGAGACATATCACGCGCGTGCCTTCTCCTTCCCCCCGGGCCCGCTGGTCAGTGGCAGCCTCCACCATTTCCCTCCATTTTCCCCTAAAACCCTTCCGCCCGCTCCCTCCCCCCCCCTCGCCATGGATGATGACCTTGACCTCGACGCCGCCGCCGGCCTCGCCTCCCTCGCCTCGTCTGGCATGAAGACCACCCCCTTCGCCAAAGGCAAGCCTCCCCCCCCCCCCCCCCCCCCCCGCGCGCAAGACCGCCGCCGCGCCCAAGCCGAAGAAGGCGCTGACGCTTGAACAGCGGGCAAGGGAAGCCAACAGGAAGGGCTGGAGGCATGCCGCGGACATGAGGGATGAAGCCATTGCGGCGGCCGCCGTTGCCGCCGCCGCGCAGCAGGAGGTCATCAACGCCCGCGTCGTGGCGGCAATGATGGAGGCACTCTATATGCTAGGGTTAAACCCTAGCTAGAACGGCCTCGTTAACGCCGCCGTGGTCGCGCCTAGCACCGGCTCATCTGCGTTCCCTTAGATGGTGCTGCCCGACTCGCCCCACGCGTCGCTTTGCACCTCGATGCGCGGCTTCCACGTCTACCCGCAGGCCTCCCGCCTCTCCGGGGAGTGCTCGCCCAAGGGGAGCGTGGTGGCGCCTTCCACGCCCGCACCCATCGACCTCAACGTCACACCGGTGGCCGGTGGCTCGTAATCCAGAGGCGCAAGGAAACTCCCTCGATAGATGCCAACCGACGTGCTGCCGGGCGCACGCAACCTGTTTGACGGAATGTCGGCCGCCGGCGACGAGGAATACTGAAGGAAATATGCCCTAGAGGCAATAATAAGGTTGTTATTTATATTTCCTTATTTCATAATAAATGTTTATTATTCATCCTAGAATTGTATTAACCGAAAACTTGATACATGTGTGGATACAGTCCCTAGTATGCCTCTACTAGACTAGCTCGTTAATCAAAGACAGTTAAGTTTCCTAGCCATAGACATGTGTTGTCATTTGATGAACAATATCACATCATTAGGAGAATGATGTGATGGACAAGACCCATCTGTTAGCTTAGCATAATGAACGTTAAGTTTTATTGCTATTGCTTTCTTCATGACTTATACATATTCCTTTAACTATGATATTATGCAACTCCCGAATACCGGAAGAATACCTTGTGTGCTATCAAACGTCACAACGTAACTGGGTGATTATAAAGATGCTCTACAGGTATCTCCGAAAGTGTTTGTTGGGTTGGCATAGATCGAGATTAGGATTTGTCACTTCAAGTATCGGAGAGGTATTTCTGGGCCCTCTCGGTAATGCACATAATGATAAGCCTTGCAAGCAATATGACTAATGAGTTAGTTGCAAGATGATGCATTACGGAACGAGTAAAAAGACTTGCCGGTAACGAGATTGAACTAGGTATGAAGATACCGACGATCGAATCTCGGGCAAGTAACATACCGATGACAAAGAGAATGATGTATGTTGTCATTACGGTTTGACCGATAAAGATCTTCGTAGTAGAATATGTAGGAACCAATACGAGCATCCAGGTTCCGCTATTGGTTATTGATCGGAGAGGTGTCTCGGTCATGTCTACATAGTTCTCGAACCCGTAGGGTCCGCACGCTTAACGTCCGATGACGATTTGTATTATATGAGTTATGTGATTTGGTGACCGAATGTTGTTCGGAGTCCCAGATGAGATCACGGACATGACGAGGAGTCTTGAAATAGTCGAGAGGTAAAGATTGATATATTGGATAATAGTATTCGAACACCGGAAGTGTTTCGGAATGTGTCGGGTACATATCGGATTACCGGGGGGTTACCGACCCCCCCCCCCCCCGGGGAAGATATGGGCCATATGGGCCATAGGAGGGAGGCAAGCCAGCCCACAAGGGGTGGCACCCCCCCCAAGGGAGGAGTCCGAATTGGGGAGGGGGCGCCCCCGTTTCCTTCTCCTCCTCTCTCTCCTTCCCCCTTTCCCCTTCCGGTAAAAGGAAAGGAGGGGCCGAATCCTACTAGGAGCCCAAGTAGGACTCCCCTACTTGGGGCGTGCCTAGGGCCGGCCTCCTCCCCTCTCCCTTCTTTATATACGGGGGTGGGGCGCCTCTAACACACATCAATTGTTCCAAGCCGTGTGTGACGCCCCCTTCACAGTTTACGCCTCCGGTCATATTCACGTAGTGCTTAGGCGAAACCCTGCGCGGATCAGTTCACCATCACCGTCACCACGCCGTCGTGCTGACGGAACTCTCCCTCAACACTTTGCTGGATCAAGAGTTCGAGGGACGTCATCGAGCTGAACGTGTGCAGAACTCGGAGGTGTCGTACGTTCGGTGCTTGATCGGTTGAATCGAGAAGACGTTCGACTACATCAACCACGTTAAGATAACACTTCCGCTTTCGGTCTACGAGGGTACGTGGACACACTTTCCCTCTTGCATGAGTGTAGGAAATTTTTGAAATTGCATGCTACGTTCCCCAACAACTACATGCAGAACCTGATCTTCGAGGGTGGTGTGTCGGCCGCTGGCTACGATCCTGATGAGACACAAAGCCAGGACAGTCAAGGGGCGTTTACGCCATCTGCTGGCTATGATCCCGATCAGGCAGCCTTCATGCGTGATCAGGTTGGCATGGACCTAGAAGACTTCCCACTTGACCACAATTTCCGAAGGACTACGCGCAGGAGGAAGAGGACGAGTGCGACATCAAAGAGGAGCTCTTGTTCGAGGACGAGCTCTCCAACCAAGCCGTCGGGCCGAAGCCGAAGTGCAAGAGCAAGCGGACCAAGGCATACACGGCGGCCGAGGATAAGCTTCTCTGCGAGTGTTGGAGAGACATTGGGCAAGACCCAAAGACGGGCACCAAAAAAAAGCGTTCAACTTTTTGGATTCGTGTCCATCGTGAGTTTCATGAGCACAAGAAGTTTCTGCCTTACCAAATAGTGAGCACGTGCGGGTGGGTGTCCATTTCGAAGCGATGGAGGGTGATCCAACAAGAGTGCAAAAAGTTTTGTGCCACTCTTGAAAACGTCAAGGCCCGCCCTGTGAGCGCCATCGGCATGCAAGACATGGTATGCTAGCAAGCCGCCCTCTTTTTATGTCTTCAAGTTTATGCTTCCGTGTTCATTTGCATACCATTTGCCAATATGCTTGCATGAAATACATTTGTAGGCATTTCAAGCTTTGGAGGCATTCAAGGTCCAACACAATGGCAAGTGCTTCAACCTCTCCCATTGCTTCAGGGTCATCAAAGACGAGGAGAAGTTCAAGGCGCAATATGCCGCCCTCAAGTCGCGTGGGGGAAGCAAGCCGTGGAGGAGGTTGGGGACGGCGAGAAGACACGGCCGCGGGGGAAGAACAACTCCAAGGAGGAGGAGCGGGATGTGGCATCGAACACCTTGATCGCAAGTGTGGAGGGCATGATGAACAAGAAGGACTCAAGGGAGGAGGAGCGCCGGCGTTACAAAAAAGAGCAAATGAACGTCTTCGTGGAGATCCAAAGGAGGAGGCTTGAGATGGACGCGGAGAAGCAAGTCAAGATGCTTGAGATGGAGGCGGAGAAGCAAGCCAAGATGCTAGAGATCGAGGCCGCCAACGCCAAGACCAAGGCGAAAGAAGTGGCGCTCGCGAGCATGATGACCGCGGTGGAGATTATGAAGGTGGATCTCAACACCGTGTCGCCAAGGAAGCGGCCGTGGTTTGAGAAGATGCAGGCCGACATGCTCAAGTTCAACGACGAGTGATCTCGTGGCGGCGAGCGCCATCCTTTTTTGTATGCCGACAGGTGTGCTGGCATGACCAGGGGGCCGCGATGGCGTGGTCGAACTCAGGTCCCACCCCTTTTTGTGTGCTAGCATGTGTGCCGGCCGCTGGCGAGTGCGCCATCATGAACTGTGTGGTGATATTTTTTGATGTCGACATTGTATGCCGGCGCTGGCATGATGCTGGTATGAGACATGGCCGCTGGCATGATCTATGACCGCGGGCTTTTAAAAAAAATTAAGTGCGGACATGAAATGAGCCGGCGCGTTGGGCGCACTGCCGACCCAAATCAAAAACAGGGTGGACGCCGGGCTGGAGGTCAACCCAAACGGATAAAAAGCGGACAAATGCGCCGTCGTTTAGGTCGGTCCGTTGGAGTTGCTCTTAGATATGCAATACTTAGAACACATCTAGATATGCTATAGCAAAACGGTGAAAAGAAACACAAGGTTTTAGGCTTTCGAAAAATAGCCTTTGAAATTCTAACTACACATTCCTTCAAGGCCGATCAAGTCTGGAACTTACCATTTGCCGTTGCGCATGGACCAGATCCAACAGACCAAAGCGATGCGTATGCCTTTGTGATGTCAAGATCGCCTCGGCCTTTGGGGCTCCAAAATTTCGGTTTCGTGCGTGCTTTTGCTCAAAGAGGAGAAGCACACGGGCCCATGCATCCATCAAGCGCGTCTTTGCCTGTGGGCTCATTTCCCTGATGAAAGCGAAGCGCATCGTCTGTGTCCGGCCGGTGCTGCGCTTTGCGAGAAGGGCTACAAGACGCATGTTCCGATCCGTGGTGCTTTTGCTGCCTAGCTTTATCCTTTTGAAGACTGCGTGTGTATCATTGTGCATGTAGACTATGTATGTTGGTAGGGCTCACTCACTGCCCCAAAATGTGCTTTCCGCTTGACTAGTACAGTTCTTGGTCGTAGCGCCGAATTTGATAAAATGATGATATACTTATTGACTATTGGCAAGGAAGTGTTTCTTTAGATCCAGAGACTGGATGAACCTTATCCTAGCGTGAGACCACTAGGGCCTAAGCCCCAAGGGCATTTTCAATGTATTGTATATCTCGATTGGACACACTGAAATATTAGCGGACACGAACGTGAGTTTGCGGTGTCCACGGACAGATTCGGATTCCCCCACTTCTCCTTGCATTTGCTGTTTGAATGCACAATTTTGAACTTCCGAGCATGTCCATGAACACTTAAGGGTTAGCGGTAAAGGCCTGAGTGTCTATCCGACATTGGGTTCTATCGCAGGGATTCACGTTGGAAATGGCCTAACCTGGTTGGATCAGTCCAGATATCTTTCAACATAAATAACTCGGGTTTTGCTGAAACGGGATTTGTGGCATGCAGGGGCGGAGCATCTATCCCTTTTCTTTTGGCTTTCGATTTCCAAACTTTTACATCTTTTTGAACCAAAAGTAAAATTTAAATTTTGTTTGCATATCCGTGTTCCTTGTGATGATGCTTTTAAATAAGATCCATTTTAAATACGTAGTTTAAAACTTCACTAAGTTTCGTTGAAACTTGGTACAAGCAAACGATAAAATCATAAATTTCAGAAAGTAAAATCTAACACTTTATATGCCCTCGTGCAGACTCCAACAACTTCTTGGATCGCGAGGTAATCGGGTTGCTCGAGGTAAGCTGTGTGCCCCAACATCTACACGTCCCTGTGAATTTCTGGGTTTTTATAGACCCAATAAAAGCATCATGGAACATATACGAAACAATAAAAACAAAGCAATTGGAGATTTATTTATCAACCAATGTCATCTTACTGTTAACTCGTATTGAAACATAAAAACAGAGATCCAAGGGTGAGAAGCCTGACGGACAATATATCAAAACGGAGCCTACCACAAATTCGTTCCCGGGATCTAAGTCGTTGTTAGTCGGGATGCGCCAAGGCTGCCTAGCCAACCGCTCGATTCTCACTCTTAATGCATCATAAAGGGGTACAAACATAACAAACACACACCTGCTCTCATATTAACTAGAATGAACACAGTCAATACTGATGCACACACACAAAGGATCATGCACGTAAAAAGTAAAGTCGCATAAGACCAAAGCTATAACTAGGTGAAAGAAAAAATAATCAAAGTGATCAAAACATTGATGGATGGAATACGTCAACGACCATCAACACCAACAACAATACAAGGGCCATGATAAAAGTTGCGCAAAAGCAACGTCTTTAGGAAGGGAACGACGCACCTGGGCCGTCGTGGGATCTAACCATCGGAGGCCGGATCGTGGTTTTCATCCTGAGGATCAAGTACAACTAGACTATAAAAAATGACTTCAACAAGGCAACAACACAAAAAAAGCCACCATTTTGAGGTATAACCAACCAGGGTAAGACATAGGACTTACATCCCGGAACACGATACTATGTACCCAAAAAGCAACACCAAATCGAAGTCATCTAGTGTTGTCATACCAAGGAGGAGCAATCTTCGATATGGGTTTGGATGCCACCCTCACCAGCCAGTCTTAAAACACCGTTGTCACTGCTTCACAACCATCACCACTCCCTCAAGTTGTTGCGCGCACATTGGATCATGCCACGGTGTGCATACGACTGGAGGATCCCCACACCCATAGGAGATTGGAGTCGACCACCACCGTCCATGCCATACAACTCGTTGTAGAGATTGCCCTTTCCAAGCCCGTCGATCCAGGATCTCGCGGTCTAGAGCAGCATGGAGCACTGAGCCTAGCCACGGATCGTCGAACGGGAGCTGGTGCCTGGTAGCCGTGAACATCGGGCCAGGGCGCCCCACCTAGGAGACACCTCGCTTCGTTGTCCCTCGGAGAGCACCACACGCTCCGCGAATAGTTAGGCTAGCACCACACTAAGTGAGGGTACGTGAGACACGGCCACGACGTTAGTCCTGAACCTTGGAGGAAGAACGCCATATTCTGGTGGCAGCGAGGGGTTGAGGGTTGAGTGTTTGAGGGTCTATTCTTAGGAATAGTATACTTCAAAACAAATGGAGACTTGGGGGAGGGGGGAGGGGAGGGGGTGTTAGGGAAAAAATTAGTAACATTATCATATCCTAAAAGAATACCAATACACAGTACCACCCAACTAAGAGTGGGAAGTGGGAATGGATAATCCTAAATATCCGATGTTCGTGTTGAGAGAACGTTCATATGACAAGTTAACCTCCGCATCGGAACTAAAATAAAAATGATGGTGAAAATATCCTGATTTGTTTTAGAATGCAGATACAAATGTGGTAAGGAATACGAAACGAATGTGGATACAGAAATGGAAATGCCCGTACCTGAATAAAATATGTTAGCTAATCTAAGCACTTATACCCCTATATGCCTTTTGCCCAACATAAAAGTGCAAGGAGTGGTCAATTTCTACCTTCCATTATTAGACTTCTTATAAACTTTGCGCAATATAGTACTTATATTTATCTGCATAGCAGTGTACCATTGACTTGTTGCAGTACCTTTAATAAAGCCATGCCGATTTTAAAAGAGATGAAACCTAACATTTGTACAAACTCGAGGGGAAGAGATAGAAACACAGGACGCTGCTATTGCAGGTTACAGCATCATGTCATTGGGCTTGTTACCAAAGAATAATCTGTCAGTAATTAAGAAACTATTACGCTTGCCCTGACTCGTGGGCATCTCCATGATGATCCCTAATGGCATGAGCATGATAGCTTGGCACAAGCCACGAGCTGGAATGTTAGGGTTTTACAGGGCATGATGAGGTCAGGAGCCGCAGATAGAACTCGTGCAGGTCAGGCTTGCCGATTGTTTAACAGGACCAGGGAATTAGGTTGCTAGGATCGATGCGCTTTTGGGGAAAGTTCATCACTGAAATTAAGCACCTAGCTAGGCTTAGCCTCTGGATTGCTGCCAAGCATGCATCTCCCTCATCATTGCTCCCATTTCACCGCAGCATCAAAAGGAAAACATAATTTTGGAACTACCCTAATCATTCTTATCTGCTCGATGTTTTGCATATGCTTAAGCAATCATCCACGAAACGTCAGAGCATCTACAACCGGACTTTTCAAATCCGCTTCATACGTTCAGGCGAGCTGACCGGTCACTGTTCGGCCACGATTTTTTAACCCAGACAAGCATCTCAAACGACCCTCAAACACCCGGGTTGACCGGTACCCCATACCCAGTCCAAATATGGGGCGGTTATGGGGTGCCCAGGCACGCCCGTCACATCGGACTGACGATGGGGTCCCAGCCGAAAACGCCCTCAAACCCGGCGGTCCGAAGCTCGTCGCCTCTGTCGGACCGGTGGCACCGCGTGGCGCAGCTCTGACGGGCCGCGTAGTGCATTGCCCGGCTATTTAAGTCGACCTGCGACACCGAAACCCTACCATCCATCCACATTTTCCTCCTCCTGCCTGCCATCGCCGCCACTTTCCACTCCACCCGTCCGTCTAGTAGCCATCCCCCCCACGCCGTTGGGTGAGGAGCGAGTCTTTTCTGACGCCGGAGCGCCGACTCGAGCTCCTTGAGCAGATCCAGGCTAAGCGCAAAACCCGAATCGTTGTGGGGCTACCTCTGAATGCAGTGGATCCGGAGGAGGCGTTGGAGGAGGAGGAGGAGGAGGTGGAGGACAAGGAGGAGGAGGATGTGAGGGACGCTGGTGACGTAGATCTGCAGGCGAAGCACCAAGCTATCCTCGATTCCCTCCGGTCGAAGTCGGCTGCAGAGGCAAGACACCGTCGCCGTTAGGAGGTGGAGGCGCAACAGGCCACGGAGGAAACGGAGATGTTCGCCTACATGGATGAGGTCGAGCATGAGGAGGACGAGCCGGAGCCCTCCTACCCGCCCGTCCAGCCTGCGTCCAGCACCGTCATAGTGGACATCTCCGACGACGAAGAGTAGCTAGGATAGTATGTAGATGTAGTGCGTGGGATTACTTTTGCATGTTTTGTATAGATTTAGGGGTTGAAATATAAGAAAGATGAATGCAAAGTGGCTAATTTAAAGCGTGTCCGGTCAGTGCCCACGAACGCGTTCGATCGCGTCCGCGGGCATTTAAGAGGCCGGATTTGCAAAGTCCGACTGTAGATGCTCTTAGGTTAATCAAAACTGAAATCAGCGAGGCATTTAGTTGAAACCAGTGCAGCAACAGAGCAGATGACTATAGAAACGTAGGCAGAGCACAGCGATCACACCGAGTTCAGCAGCAAGTGTGGAAAAGTGAGACGCTTTGGTGCTCGGCTGTCCAAAGCGATTGCTTGTCTCACCAAGTTGAGAAGCAAGTGTGGGAAAGGAAGACAAGCAGGACGGTGGCTTTCAGCCCTTTCCACAAACTTTCTGCTGAATTGCTCCTTTTGATTCCTTCTTTAAGCTTGTCAACCTTCCATTTTTCTTTCCACAGTTTGCATACTAATCGTTACGGACCGTGTATGCCTTTTTTTGCAGGGAAAAAACACATACCAAAAAAATGAAAAGTCAGAATTTAAATTTGAATTTGAGCTTGAAATTCTACATGTTTATAGAACACCATCTCCTTAACATACTGTTATAAATGTTAGGGAAAACAAACTACTCCATTGAGAAATATAAGCTCAAAATTCAAATTTCGAGTATAATTTTGTAAGGACCTCTGAATTTTTAAAAATTATACTGGGAAAACATTTATAATTTTTAGTTATGTAGAAATTTGAAAAAGTCCAATAAAAAATATAAAATCTTTGGGCACTAATGGAGAAGAGAGAGAGAGGGGGGAGGCAAGAGGTAGGTGGGAGGGGGAAGAACCTCCTCCTTTTAGGTCCCTCGCTACGGAGAGCAGTACAACTGCCCGTAGCCCCATCGCGTAGCCAATCCAGCCAAAGCATTACACCACCTGGCTGGCTGGTAGTACCGGCTATAGAAACATAGCCGCAACAATCAATGGGTTACTGTCCGTGTATTACTCCATATCCGACGGACGTGGACCCTTGAGCGATGGTTGAGCCGATGATGAGTGTTACTTTTACGCTCATCGCATCGTTGTTTAAACCGGATTATCTTAGAATCCGAGAAAAACACTCTCATATTGCCTCCAATGACAATAAATGTGAAAGATCACAAAATCCTCTTTTTTATTTTGTTTTCACAGAAAAAGAGGTCATATATGAAGAAACTCAATCAATTAGAAGGAAATATGCAAAATGGAGAAAGAAGAAAATAAATTGGAGGCGCAACACTGGATACAGAGCCAAAGACAACGTCTGGTAGGAATGCACCCGCTCATACCAGCGGTCGTACGAGGTGCTCGTGGCTCCGTGACATCCAACCCAACAACATTTATAAAGGGGCCATCTCCAAAAAATCGCAAAGGAGCATCATCGAAAACCTCCATCACCGCAATAGAAGCCATTCTCCAACCCTAGCCGCCACCATTTCCCATCTAATCTTCATAGCCACCACCATCACCATCACCGAAACAAACCACCTCCAAGTTAGCCACACTTGTAATCGTGTACCGTATCCGGCAACCAATGTAAGACATATTATAAATAAAGCATTCATCTTTATGTCTTGTCCAATGATTTTTCTCATGTGATCCACTCGTCATGTGTGAGTAATTCGGTAAGACGATGGATTAAGGCATATCCTTGCAATTCGATGTATTTGTATGAGGGGTCGATGGACTATGTGTTAGAATTGCAATGTAGTTTACTCTTGTCCCTTTCTCGTTCTTTGACCCTACATGTACATAGGATCATAGAGTTCGATCAAGGAGGAGAAAGGAGCACGGAGGACGTGGAATGCTATTCTAAACACGAGTGACATAAATGTTTAGTATGGTAGCAGAAAGCCAATCCCTGGGGATACATGAGGTATAGTCATTAAACGCCCAACGTTTTTGTTTGGTTTCTCTTTAATAATTGAGGTAACCCCACACGATGGTAAGGGTCTGTGGTTGCACAACTGACTCTTGATGCAGGCTGCTTATTGGTCAATGCGTAATTTGGACACACACCACACTTCTGCTTGCTGCAGGCACATCTTAACGGGTGTCTTTCGGAGCACAAATTAAGATCATGATCATCTCAGTCACAAATATATGGTTGTAAGAAACAAGTCCTCATACATATGCATGTTTTAATTATATGTGCTTACAACCTAAGGTTGTTAAGGTCCGGTTATAAAAACTAACTTAATTCTCTCACAAAGACTTGGTAGAGCCACTGCTGAAGTAGCCATCCTCTAGTGGCTTCGATAAACTTAGGGTCACTTCTTTGGGAAATGACAAGAATACCTTCGTTAATCTCTCAAAGGGCATCAACCGGTACATGGAGCGAGTTGCTTCTTCAAAGTGAGAGTGGTACTACCGCCCATGTAGGCGGTACAGCCGCCTCAGGTGACCACCAACAGTCTTGCTCCACAAGGGAGTGGTACTACCACTGGGTCAAGCGGTACAACTGGGTGCCTATTTCCAGCACTAGGTAGAATTGGTTTCTCTCCTCAAAAACATATAGGAAGTTTATGTGGGTGCAATATAAATTGTTGTGTACGTGATTTGGTTTCACCTGTATCTTTCAACAAAGACCCCACTTAATAGTATATATTTCCTACGATCAAAAATAAATAAATGTGTCAAAAATGTCATCTCTGATCTTTTCCTTCTAGAGGGTACCTAACCGTCTTGTGCCATTTAGATATGTGTGTAGTTCAAGCACACGGCTAGTCTACAACTTGTGTTGTCATCAACACAAAGCACTTAGGGAGAGAAATGCCCTTTCACTCGTCTCTGGTGTCTCTGGTTATTCCTAAGCACTCTCTTTACTTGTAGTCTATTTTGATCACTTGACCTTGCAAGCATCATATTTATCTCACTGTAGCAATTGATTAGGGACACCTTTATATTTCGCATAGCCTAAACATGCTAATAACCAAAGTAAAATTTATAGTTGTCGTTATTCACCCTCATTTAGGTGCATCTCAATCCTTTCACAAGTGCATTGAAGAATGGAGTTGTGTAACTTTATTTATGCTCAACAACGGTTACACATGTACTCCATCCGTTCCAAATTACTCGTCGTGGTTTTAGTTCAAATTTGGAACGAAGGGAGTACTATTTTGGATTCAAAATCCAAGAAATTACAAAGTAATTCTTACAACTAAGAATTACAATAAAATATTTTGGAGACCTCTTCTTCGTATCCTTAATCCTTGGAAAACAATAATACTATCAAGACTTTAGTGAAAAGACCATATTTGGACCTTAGTAGCGATATTGCCGCTTGTTCATCTGCATGAACTTGATTACTAACTAAAGTCTTCAAAAGCCCCTTAAGTCGTTCATCTAAAAATATGGGAGGCGTTGAGCGATTATTTGATATTGTCAAACTTTGAGAGGGCATTAAAACCCAAGCCTCGTCCAACCAAAAATACAAAAGGTGGCATTTTCCTATTTAAAAATATTTATTTATTTATTTATTTTGAATATAAAATAGCATTATTGTGTCCATATTTGTAGTATAACCCTATTTTAGTGAGCATAGGCAGCTCGACTAGGCGATCCGAGTCTTTAAATTCAAAACTAAAGTTTGAGTTCGGTGTGACCATTTGGCTTCATGTTCGGATCGCCTAGTCGAGCTGCCTATGCTCACTAAAGTCAAAGTATGTATAAAAGTATTTATAAATAGCATTATAAAATAGCATTAGAATGTCTCTATGCTCCCATGTGTTGGGTCGTTTGATTTGTTCATTTTACCCCAAACGGACACAAATGAACGATTTGAGTTAGAAATAGGTCACGCGGTGGAGTTGGCCTAAGCTCCCGGAGCACCTGACATTTTCCGGCGAGGCCAGTGGCCGCATCTGGTTCCTCGGTGGAACTCCAAGCAGAAGAAGCGAAGCGGGACGACGGACGGCACTGAGAATCTTGCCCGGTCCAGGAAGGCGGCCCCACGAGGCAGTAGCAGCAGCGATGTTCTCTAGGCCCATCGAGATCGCGGGTCCCACGGGCTGTCCCGTGTGCGCCTCCCCCTCGCGGCAGCGCGTGCGCCGCTGTCGGCTCGCCCTCATCGCTTCCTCCCCACGCTCCACACCGCCGTTGCTCGCTGAAAAGACCACCACCACCATCAACCTCCTGTCACCCTGGCTAACCCAAAACCGTCGGAATTAAGCGCACCCGCCATCCCTAATCTAACCTCCACGACCATGGGGATCCGAGACAAAACTGTTGCTATACTGTCCAACTGGACCATCCAACCCAGGTGGCCACCGCATCAGCCAATCGGACGAGGCCTTGCTCACTCACTCACTCGCTCGCCCGCTGAATATTCATCTACTTCTTTGCTTTATTGACTCTCGTGTCTATGGCCGGCCATGGCTCCCTCTCAGCGCTTCTTTTCTTGGAACCGCACTTGGATCAAGCTCGCATGCCCTACTACTACTACTACCACCAGTGCATATGCATGGTCCAATGGAGCGACGCGACATGATGGTTCGGGCTAGAGGTAGGGGAGGCAAAGAAAAGGCGCTTTCTGTTAAGCCGCTGGTAACGCACAATTTGTCCGTCTCAACGCTTTCTTTCCTTCCTAATTATCGATGCTACCGGCTAGCACACCGGTAGGGCTGTACCTCAGGTACGGCGTGAGGATGAGATTGAGAAGAACAATGGCCGGAGCTGGACCAGTCGCTAGGCCGGGGCCTGGGCCTGCCCCCCTGAAGCACTCTCTGACCACATGGAGTCCTTGACCCAAATCAAATGAGATCGTTGGCGGTAATGGCCACCGGATGGTCCACATCAAAAAATATTGTCGCTGGCTGTACAGCCTCACTTAATCAACTATACAAGGACCGCATCAATTCGGTCAAAAAAACGTACTGGGGCAACAATTTTATTTTTTTCTTTCGGCAGCTCAATGGTCTGGTCAAAGTAGTCAAATACATGTCCTTTGCGGGGCAATCAGGGCTTCTGTATGTACGCCCTGCACCTTGCAGTACATGTGTTGAGGGGCAATGCATTTCAACGGAATCACAGCGATTCTGCTGGGGTTTCTCAGAAGAAAATCTCCTATAGTTAACACCAAGTGTCTGATCTGATTTCCTGCCTATGATCGATCGAAATCAGCTTTGAGAAAAATACGCTTGAAAAAAAGAGAGTATGGCCAGTGACTTTTGCTTCTAAGTGAACTTGTTTTTAGAACATATACAGCCGGGCGCCTTAAACCCGCCTCATATGTTGGTCACGTTTTTTCAACCCAGACGGGCTCCTTAAACGAGCCTCAAACACCGGGGCTGACCAGCACCCCCTCTCAATATTTAACCTAAATATGAGACGTATATAGGGTGCCCGCCACGTCAGACCCGACAGGCCGACCCCATCCCAAATTGCACCAAATTCACCAAAGCCTCCTCCTCCCGCTGCCCTCCAATCTTTCCCACGTCTGAACCCTCGCCGTCCTTCATCCTTGCTCCTAATCCTCATCTCCGGTCCTGATCCATCGCCGGAGATGTCGTCCAGCCCGACCCACATCGCCGCAATAAAGACATAGAGCTTGTGAAAGAGAGGCTGCAACTCGCACAGGACGCGGAAAATGCGAGGATCATGTTGGCGGACGAGACCCTCTTGGATGAGCATGCGAAGAAGTGGCTTGCAGACAAGAAGATAGAGATCAACAACCATAGGAAGTACGAGGCGGCGAGAGCTGCTGCGGCCCGGATGCAGGCGGAGGAGGCTGCCCGGATGCAGGCAGAGCAGGACGAGCAAGATGCATTCCGCCTGGAGCACGACGCATTCCACTCGGAGCAGGCGCCCGGCAAGTGATCCGAGGCCATTCGTCATGCTCGGACATTGATTTATTTTTTTGCCATGTCCGGTTTGTGGAACTATGATTTGATTTGCTTTGTTTCAAATTGGCATCCGGACAGTTTGTATCGTATGATCGACGTAAATGAATTGCATGGATTTAAGAATCAAAATTTATAATTTGTGAATGTGCGACGCAACATTTAAAGGATGTCCAATCAGTGTACGCGGACGCGTCTGTGGGCGTTTGAGAAGCTGGATTTGCAAGTCCGGTTATAGATGCTCTTATTACGGTTGATAGTAACGGTATGTGTGTCAGTGTGTGTACTGGATGGGTGGGGCCTTCCTCACCTGCTGCACGTACCAAGCCCTAGTAACTTCGAAATAAAAACGGACGTTATAGCAAGAACGGTACCTGCCGTCCGTAACGAAACGATAGATGTACACAAGGCTGGTGCTGTGCTTGACATGCTGTACAGCTAGAGTAGTACTCTACACATACATCTCGATAGAATAGAAAAAGGAAAGAAAAGAAAGCCCGGTGACGTATTGCTGTCATCGCAAAAGCTTCTCGGAGCACTCATTTTGGCTCCAAAATAAGCTTTTGCATCCATCCATCCATCCATCCATCACGCGCCTCTCTCTCAGTGAGCAACAAGTCCAATCTTTTGCCCTCCGTTTCAGGGATAGTAATTCTCTACTTATCAACAGATCCATGATCTCACAGCCACAGTCGGGCATGTAAATTATGCATGTGGGTGGTCCGTTCCTTACTCAACCTCTGGTCCTGTCCCCTCTGCTCGGCTCAGCCGCTGCATGCCGCAAGAGCAAGGCCAGGCCAGAGAGAGAGAGAGAAAGATACTCCTAGTCGGCCTGCAGTCCTAGGTGGTGTTTGTTTCCAGAGACTTTTTGGTGCAGGGACTAGAAAAAGTCCCTACCAAACCAAACAGGATGGGACTTTTTTGGAACTTTTTGCTAAAAGTCCTTAGAAGCACCTCCTTAAGAGTCTTTTTTAAAAAGTCCCAGGGACTAAAAAAAAGTCCGAGGACTAGAGAAACAAACACCATCCTAGTGTACTCCGTTGCTTGGCATGCCTCCCTGCAGTGCAGCGCAGGCCTGGTTAAAATACCACCACTGTGAAAGGAATCTTACATCATTCGTGTCTTGTCCCCTCCCCTCGCCCTTCTCTTTTCCTTCTCTCTTTCTTCAGAGAACAGAGTGTGTGTGAGAGAGAGGGAGAGGGAGAGGGACGGATGGAGACGACGGTCTGCCGGTTGATGTGTATAAAAGGGAAAGCCTGTGGCCTTTGGAGCCATACAATGATCAGAAACCGATAGCGGGAAGAGAAGAGGAACAGGGCCGAGTGAGTGGAAGTTGGAGCTCAGTGGCACTTCAGTTCTTGAGTCACTTCTCTGACATCTAGTAATTGATAGGTGAGAAATGAGCTCATCTCATTTCCCTCTCTTCTTTCCCCTTACGATTCTCTGCTCATCAATCTGCAATGCTCTGTTCAATCATTTTTAGCCCTTTTCAGGCTTCTTTTTTCCTTTGGGTTGTGACTTGCTTCAGAATACAGTTACTCCAGCACAGAGATTCTCCTGCCATGCACACTGTTGTTCTTCCCCCTCCTTTATTTCCTTTCCCCCCTCCGAATCTAGTGCCCGATTCTCCATCCCACTTCGAAAGCTCCAATTGTGTGGCTCCATTGTATTCTCACTTTCTGTTCAAGTTCATATCTGTATGGCGATATACAGTGTAGTGTGGTTAGGAACACTTGGGGCAGAGGCTTATGTTGTAGCTATTTCTCCATGCAGGTCCGGCGAAGAAGAAGAAACAGAGCAAGAAAGGGATCGCCACAATGCCGATGGAGCAGGCCTTCATGCACTGCGACAAAGACACCCTCAAGATGGCCATGCTCAAGCACGAGGAGACCTTCAGGCAGCAGGTATGAAGAAGCTACAACCTTTTTGCTTTTGCCTCCCCGTCTCAAGAAGACTGCGGCCTCATGATTTGTGTACGTTGTCGCAGGTTCACGATCTCCATCGCCTGTACAGAATTCAGAAGCTTCTGATGAGGGACCTCAAGAGGGAGATCAAGAGCCAGCAGAGCGGCCTGTCCGCCTCCCCCAACGGCTCCCCGGGCGCCGAGTACGACCGCCGCAGGGCGAGCGCGCTCGACGCGTGCTCCTACGAGCAGCAGTGGCAGTACGGCACCACCCGCCGCGGCAGCCACGGGGACGGGGCGGCGACTCCTCGCGCGGCGCAGGCGCAGCTGAGCCCGGAGGCGACCGACGACGAGGAGGCGGAGCTGGAGCTCACGCTCGCCCTGGGCAGCGGCGGCAAGAAGCGGTACAGCGACGGGCACTGCTCCCCCGGGGAGAGCTTCTCGTCGTCGACGACGGAGTCTGACACGCTCACGGGCGGCCAGGACTGGCAGCAGGCGCAGGCGCAGCAGCAGCTGGTCGGCACTGGCGCAGGCGCGGGCTCGCCGTACCACAAGCGGAGGCCGGCAGGGTTCGGCGCGGAGCAGGCGGAGGACGGCGGGGTGCAGCAGCAGCCTTCTCCGCTGCTGTTCCACTGGCTCAGCCTACGGATGGCGTGAAGCTAGCCATGGAAGGAGAACGACCGGCGCATGCATGTACCGTCGCCGTCTGCCTCGTAGCCACTGGCAGGCAGTTTGACTCCCTGTTTGTTGAGGCGTAGTAGAAGTACTAGTATGTTTCTGTGCTTCCATCTTAGTCATGGATCAACCTAATCCAAAAAATAATTAACTTGTCGTTGAGGGTGATGTAGGGGCCACTTTCCACAGGTGGAGAGGGGTGAAATGTAGGGGCTTTTCAGATGAAGCTAAGCATGATTGGCTCTCAGTGCAAGTAGCTTAATTTTGGTTTGCTTTTGTGAGTGGGTGACTTTGTCTGTTATTTTAGGCTTTGTTCAGTTAATCCTCTTCCCAAAAGGATTGGAGGGGATTGGCAAGGATTGGTTCGTATTTTGACTTTATCCCCCTCAAACCCCTTCAATCCACTAGGATTCATACGCAACCGTACAAGGCCTTAAGGGGCAGTCTTTCGGTATGAAATCCAATTCACAAGAACTAAGAACAGAATTTCCGATCGAATGAGGATTTGTGGCTCTCGGTGCTATACCCCTATATGAATATAGCATTAAAAATAATATTTAAAAGGTCTAAAACATTCTGTAATTTTAGGATTTTAAACGTGGGTTTCATTATATACCTGTGCTCAGTTTCGTGGGAAATGGATGCCTGTGGTAATCTCGGTAAAAAAAAGTCAAAACATTCCTATGTATAGAAAAGACGACGGCCACCCATTCGCGACAAAATTGAACATGGGTATCCCAGATTTGATATCCCAGAATTTCAGAATTCTTTAAAATTTCCCCGTGTTTATTTTTAGTACTATATTCATATAGAGATGCGGAGCTCCAATGCATTTCTCGTTTCCCTTTTCCTTTCTTCGGAAAATATCTGAACTTAAGACTACAGCGGTGGCCCATAAGCCCATGGACATTCGTGGGCAACATCTTAGTTGTGCATGTAACTCTTAGGGGTCCGTTATCACCTAAGGGACACTTTTGTGGTTTGAGAGAGTGCCAAGTAATGCGTCTGCCGCTGTCACGTGTGGTGTGCTGGCTTCTCTCTCTGAATTATAGTTTACTTACATTTTTGTACGCATTTTCAGGATTTAGATGGGATTTTTTTGCTTTACAGTTTTTGCTTTGTTTTTCTTAGGCTGTGGAGATTTTTTAACCTTTTTTTCAAGCACGGTTGCGCTTCTTCAAAAGAAAAAAAGTGCTTGCACAAGAAGCACAAATTTGCTTCCATGAAAGCTCAGTTGTGTTTGTCACAAAAGAAATATATGCTTCCAAGAGTCGTTCTCGTGAAATCACAGATTTGCTTCCATATGGTACACAACCGTGCTTCTCGAAAAAAAAAGAAAAATCAATGCTTTCACAAGAAGCACAATTTGCTTCTACGCTTCTCGCGCGAGCAAAAATTTGTTTTGGCAAGAATTAGAAAAAAGTGAAAAAAACGCAACTTTTCTTGCGGATTTGGTTTTTATTTCTGTCCTATTCATTTTTAGTTGCTAGTTTTTTTGGTATTCTTTCTTTTTGTTTCTAGTTTTCTCGGTATTAGGTCTGTTTGTCAAAAAAAATTGTCGAAACCTATTAATGTGGGATTTAATTTAAAAAATCTTAACGTGAGAGATCCAACGATGAAAACGATGTTAGATGCACGGTTCAAGATATAAAACATTATGAATAAATGAATGTACAAAAAATGAAAAAGAACTCTCAGATTGCGATAAGTGACGCACAAACAATGCGCCACTTGTCAGTGTGTGAGAAGATGGGGACTGTCCTTTGCTAGAGATAACCCTTCACTAGTGGATTCGCTTGGACACACGTCCTCTCTCTCCTAGTTGGCAACAAATGTGAAACCCGAATCCTAAGCGCCAAATAAACTATATATAGTAGCGGGCGCACACACCTCCTCAGTCGTTCCATGGTGTATGGGCTGCCCGCCCATTCTTTCGGCCCACCGGTTTTGCGAACCTTCTAAAAGGTTTCCACCAGTTAATTGGCTGTTTTTTTGTTTGTTTTTCCTTTTCCCTTTTTTTGTTATAAAAATTGAACATTGTTTTTTTAAATCACGAAAAAGTTCAAAACCATGAATTTTTTTTCAAATTCAAAAACTTTAGTTAAATCATGAATTTTATAATTTTGGGAATATATTTTTCGAACACATTTCTTAATTTTAAAACTATATTTAAATTATCTTTTTACAAATTTAGTATTTTAAAAAAACATCTTCATGAACCTTTTCCATTTTCAAAAGTTTTTCAAAATTTATGAACCTTTTAAAATTATGAATTTTTTGAGTTCATGAGTAATTTTCTCATTTTTAACTTTTTTAGTTTATGAAATTTTTAAAATTCGCAACATTTTTCCAATTCATGAACTTTCCTTGACTTGATGATCTTTTATTAAAAAACATAAAAAAATATTTCACGATTTTCTTCAACGATGTTAATAAAATCTTATGATTTTTTTCCTACAAGATCAATTGTAGAAAAAAACTAATGGGTGAAGTGAGCCGGCGAGGGAGCGAGCAATTTGCACGAAGTTGGGCCGCGACCCGCTTACATGCACGCGAGCGCCAGCTTGCTAGATGGGGCTTAAGGCGCTCGGAAGGACCTCTCCGAATGAAACCGCTATTCGCCGAACATGGACATTTTGTGAGCCCTTAAAGCATCCACAGTGTTGCCAAAGCCAAATATAACACATTATTACGTTTTAGCATGGAAGGTGACGACGAGAACTAGATAGGGCAGTGCTCCTTCAGTAAGTCCGAGCTTGTCTTTGCTCTTGAGTAGGAGCCTTTATTCTTCCTTGGCTTTGTTGGCCATCAAGGTGATGGAGGTGAATAAGGGGAGTTCTTAGATCAGTCGTTGCATAGTAGAGGATTTGGTCTTAAAAGGAAGCAATAGATAGACAATATTATTCATGGTGGCTTTGTTGGAGTCTAACTTAACAATACTGAAAGCATTTTTTTTTTCTTAACTGGAGAACGTCTGAGGTAGGGGGGATCCCCTTTCACCTCTCTTATTCAATATACTTGTAAATATTTTAACTAGAATGCTAGTCAAAGCTTTTTTGAAGCTAATCTAATTAGTGGTCTAGGCAAGTGTTTGGCGAACGAGCAGAGTTGCATCATCATGGGTGTTTGTCGTGAAGAAGCTACGACACCCACCACGTAGCATAGGCGATGGAGTGCCCGCCGAATTTTGACAACACGCCGACTAGTCTTCTGGTTGAAGGCGGCCGACGGGAACTGCAACGTTCTTGTTGACAGTTGCTTCATTCATTCCTATTGGCTTGGATGTTGCCGATAAGAAGGTACTCCGACTAAAACCTAAGTCCATATACTGCTTTCGGCATCAACTTATGTTGGCGGCTTTGATATCCCAAGTGGTTTGTCCCCGGCAACAGTAGAGCCGCATCTGAGTTGAGGTTGTTTGGACCCAATTGGAACACTAAATCTTCTTCCAAGGTCCTTGTCACATATTTCAGGGACTCGGTTGTAATTTTTAATTCTTATGAGTCCTTCAAATATATTGATGAAGCTCTGTGGGTCCGTCAGGCCCATCTGTTGTTTAAAAAAAGGAAAATAAAACAAAATGATACGCGCCTCCACCTGGCTGCTCTTGACTCGCCAATGGTCGGCTGTCGGTGCTCCGCCGCCCAGCCCGCGGCGGCTTCTTCCCGCCGGTCGTTTAGAAAACTGTCATTCTCCGTGTCGAACAAAAACGAAGCCCATCACAAGACGCCGAACCGAATTATGGACGGCCATCTAGGGCCCACATTACAAGGTTGACTAGGATCGCTGCCTTCTTTTCTTTTCTTTTCACGACACAAGTCGGCAAGTAGGTACCAAAAACAAAAACCAAGTCGGCAGGATATGGAAATTGCTAATTGAATTGAATAAAGAAATATTCAAATTGGAAAGAAAAGTGGTCGACGACGAATTTAATACGTACTGTTACCAAATGGATGGAGGCCACTCTTTGGCACTACAGCCTTGTTCTTGATAATGACAGCCAATCCAATGCTTAATTCAACGCCAGCTTAAAGCCCTCAATTATTGCCACTTTAATCCTGGAGAGAAGCCGGATGCTGTGGCTACAAGCAGTGGCGGAGCCAGGAATATTTTTTAGGTGTGGCAGAGTTTGTGAGGGGAAAAAACAATGTAGTAACATATAACTATGTGACGTTCCTGCTTGCTGCCTTTCTTGACGGTGATCGCTGCCATGCCCACCACGCTGACTAAAGATCGCGTGGTTGCTCTGTAATCGCTGCCTCTGTTGCATGCCATAGGGGTTAACCGACTAGGGGTCGGTCGGTCGGTCGGTAGTAGGGACAAATATCACAACAAGACATACATTGTCATGAGTTTGGAGGAGTAGCCGTTGCTCCTAGTTGTATATTGTAATACCTCAGACGATTTGAGTTCGATTAGATCTAGTTTCTTCACCGGAGAGACGGAAAGCGGTGAGGCTCTGGGTTTCGCGGAGTTGGCACTGCTCATCACACAGCTAGAGACAAGCTTGAGGGGCGGCTGCAAGGCGATTCCTGATCAACCGTGCTTGAACGAAACAGCTCGTGTATCTCCAATCAACTAGTACATTTTTTAGCATGTCCAATTACCTGGAGTACATGTGAATTGATTTGCAATTGACTGCCAATGGTGTCCTCGTTTAGAACATGGGCTTGTGGGTCATTGACTTATGTGATGCAAGTCACCTATATTGCTTAATTCTCTCCTTCAGCGGCAGTTAGGCCTATAATGAGGCAGAAACACGTAGGTAACAATACAACTACCTGGCGAAATACATTCGAGGCCATGAGTTGCCTGCCCCTACGAGTATTCATCCTCCAAATTGACGAAACTGACCAAAAATCCATTGACTCAGCTCAAAGCTTCATACATACAGTATATATATGCAATACTTTTGCCAAATTTTAGGTATGGCGGCTGCCAAACCTCGCCATATAGCTGGATCCGCCCCTGGCTACAAGAAGATCCCTGTCAGGTAGGTGTTGTGTTCCTCATCCTTCATTTCTCCTCTCCTTTCCCTTTCATGGCCGACTTGTCAAGTTCCTTTTCTTGGTGTTGAGTGATGCCCAATCCCAACGAATCAACTCGAAGCAAGATCTCTGCTATCTGAAAATATCTGTGTGAATCATTTTACTGATTTTTCACGGATTTGGTAGTTAATTTCCAGAGGTGTGCATAGGTTCCTCGTTGTTGCTTGATCTAATCGCGCTGCGCCATGGCCGGAGATGACGAAGACGAAGGCGAAATGGCGGCGTTGCGGGAGGCTCTGCGGCAGCAGAGTCTTGCCGTCGAGATGCTCAAGGCCGAGCTGGAGGAGGAGAGGCAGGCGGCGTCGTCGGGGGCCGACGAGGCGCTGGCCATGATCCTGCGGCTGCAGGGCGAGAAGGCGGCGGTGCGGATGGAGGCCGACCAGTTCCGGCGGGTGGCGGAGGAGAGGATCCTGCACGACGAGGACTCCCTGGCCTTCCTCAAGGCCGTCGTCTTCAGCCAGGAGATGGACATCACCTCCCTCAAGAACCGCCTGCTGGTCGTCTGCGGCAGCAACGGTCCCCACGCGCCGCCCCCCGGCCGGGATGGCGTCGTCGACCTCCCCTGGCTAAGGAGGCTGGCCCAGAAAGACGTGTCCTCGGGGAGGAACGCCTCTCTCCCGGCGGCGCGGCTCGAGGAGCTGTCCTCGGATTTCGATGCCGCCGAGAGCGTCGGCGACAGCAGGCCGGCGAGGACGGTGTCGGACATCGGGGAGGTGATCCGGAGGGAGAAGGAGTGGGTGCGGTCCAACGTGAGCCACCAGGCGTTGCCGCCGAGGCTGCACCGGTCGTCCTCCCACCGTCTCCCGCGGGCGCCGAGCTACTCGGCGCAATGCGCCATGCCCAATGTCCACGACAAGTTTGAGGCGCCGGAGAGCGTCGCGTCCCATGCCCCTCCGAGATCCAGCAGGAGGTCGTCGCCGGAGATAATCTCCGAAGAAGACGACGTGATCTCGTCGTCGACGCGGCGCGGTGACTGCAACGGCCCCAATCCAGGAGACGAGCACGCAAACGGCGCCATTGCCGATCTGGGAGCCGGCATTGATGAGATCAAATCCAGCGTGCAGACCCTCGCGACCGAGCTCGGCAGAATGAGGGAAAACAGCATGTCCAGAGGCGACGCGCAGATGCACGTGCTGGCCGAGATCTGCGCAAAGCTCGACGCCATGAGGCCCATGGGCATCAGCAAGCAACAGAATGTTGTTCATGGAGGCAAGAAACACTCCATCAGAGAAGTAGGCAGTTCTTCTTCCAAGGGGCCGGTGGCTCTGCCACAGAGTGAGCTTCTGATGAACCATTTCATTGAGGTATGTGCCATGATCTCCTCTGCTCTGCTTGCTAGGCCCTTGGCCAAGGTTGCTGCATCCATGTCACTATTTAGGTGCTTCCTCGTTTTCGTTCTAGCAGTTTTTCTACTGTATAAGCAACGCAACCCGCTGTGGTAGACGTCAAAGCTTTTCCCTCCCAATTTCCATTCCTTCACTTTTTTGACAGTTATTTTTGTAATAAAAGACGTCCCTATGAGACAATGCTGAAACAAGATCGGCTTTCTGTTCTTGCTGTCCTGAAGAAATATTGCAGAGTATTTTTACCATGGCCAATTTACTATTGACACTGAAATTTGTGACGGTGAGTCAACTGTACTTCTTTTGACCATTTGTTTTCACAGAAATACCCGAGAATATTTTTGTCCAAATTAATCACTACAAGAGGCGTGTTATGTATTTCTCTCTCTCTCTCTCTCTCTCTCTCTTCTATTCATGGTCTCTTTGATTTGCAGAAATATGATTGTAATGTCATGACCATCTGGATCTTATAGGATTTTGGTTTGTTCGATAGCATCACAAAAAAGAAAATGATTCTTATCAAGACATTTGAGTGGATGCTAAAAATCCTATGAAACGTAGTACATATGAATTTTTATAGAATTCAATCATATGAATCAAACGATCAATGTAGGAAAAATTCCTAAGCACTGTAATCCTCTCAAATTTCTATGAGAATCGTTTGAATCAAAAAGGCCCTCGTGCGTGAAACGTATGCTTGTTACTACTACTCCATACCACCTTGAATTGCATCATGTGGAGGACACAAACTCCCTAAAGAGTGTTCTTTTCTTTTATCAGGTTTTTATTTGCTCATTTCAATAAGTACTTCTTCTTAATTATCTTAACAGGCAATGATGTACATACCGTGAGATCTGTGAAGGGCTAGATGCTTCTTATTGGTTTTGGAGTTGATGGATTGGCTGAAGATTGTTGATTTCTTTACCATTGTCGCCTTTTACTCGGCGAAGATGATGTGTACATGAGAGCTTGTGTGATACCGTTGTGGTGTTCTGTTAGACATAGGTGTGCTGATTTTGTTAGCGTCACAGGAGAAGGTGACGTTGATGTAATGTTACCAGATTGATACCTGTACAAAGAAAAGGACAAATGATCTAGCTGTTCTTTTGCGATTTGGGCTGATCAATACATGTTCTTTCCGAAAACATCTCTGGACATATTTCCATCAGTAAAAGGAATTTTGCTCCCCCTCAAATCTGAATTAATTGACTCAGCCTCTAAACAGCATAAATGTACATGAACATTGGATAGAGGTTGAGTCAATTAATTTAGATTGAAGGGAATAGCACAACTCGGATTTTCACCTCGGCCCTCACAGCTTCACAAGGTAGCGTGCCATTGGGTTGGTGCGAGCATTTCACATTTTAGGCTGGTTGTAATGAGGAGTATCATATACTAGTATCATGCATATGATACTAGTGTATGATACTATCTCCCTAATGCATAATATCATATATTAGTATTATGTAGTACTCCATTTATTGTCATACATGACACAAAGTAACATAACATTTATTATGATACGGTATCATGATATAATACTACACCTTCTCTTTCTTCATTTAATGCTATAACATCTCATTAAAATTGCCTAGTTGGAATGCATGATACTAACTATGATACTACCATTACAACCAGCCAGAGTATTTATTTTAGAATTATAGTATAACTGATCCAACTGTATGTGCGTACGGTACGAGTGTTTGTTTCTGTAGTGTGTTAAAAAAAACTCATGAACATTAAATATTGTATAAGAGACCCTAAATTCATTTTTTTTGTCGAGAGCTACTCAGATGTCCAAATGATCTAAAATTTGAAGACCATCTTACGCACCAAATTATATTCCATGTAAAAATCGGATTTTTTTTTTGAACTTTTTAAGTATTTTTTTATAAATTTTCTCTTCACCGGATTCTCAGAAAAGGATATTCATACGTAGGAGCATTTCTGTCCATACTGTGTCAAAAGAACTCCCGGCGGTGGCAAGCCTCCGCTGAAACGGATCAAACCTGCACTCGGCCATCCACCGCCGCATCGAGAGCACTCCAGAGCTCCGCTAAAAGGCGTCGGACCAGACCCTCCTTGCCACCGCCGAACGTGCCGCAGCAGCCCCACACATCGACGGCGCCACCGCCACGGAAGGGCTTCCCGACGGCACGCACTTGCAGTTCCATCAGCGCGCCAGGAACCAGCAAGCCACCCAGGCCGCGCCGGCCACCACAAGGGCGGCCGGAGCCGGCAGCAACACGATGGCCACGCCAGGAACCGGGCGCACTGCCGTCCCTGCGAGATCTGGGAGCCGCACATCTGGCCAAGGCCACCCCGGCACGAGGAGCAGAGCATCCCGCCGGCCGCGCATGGTATATATGGGGCCACGACGCCGGAGGAGGAGGACATGCCGCCGCGCGACAAACGGGCCGCTGGCCACGGCCGGTGCACCGTAGCTCTAAATAGCACACACATTCCGACGCCGACATCAACGTGGTCGAACTACGACATTGAACATATAAACCTTGAAGGACTGCTAGGCAAGACCGAGCTATCCACGTCGCCCTATAAACTCTGGTGCCACCGCCTGTTAATTCCATGCCCCGCCAAGGGCATTTTCGTCATTTTGCATATGGGTGTATAAAAGGCAGCCGCTCCGGTGGAGGTAACCTACCCTTCCGCCCATCCCGCACTCGCGCCGCACCCCTCTCCTCTTTCTCCCGACCGCACCCCTCTCCTCTCTCTCTCGACCGCACCCCTCTCCTTTCTCTCCCGACCGCGCCCGCCTCTCCTGCCGCCGCCGCACCTCCTCCACCCGGCCAGCCTCCGCCCGCAACCTCCCCCCTCCTGTTTTTAGAAGAGAAGGGAAGGGAAGAGAAAAGGAAGAGCGAGCGGGTTAGGCGGCGGGAAGGGAAGAGAAGATGGAGAGCGAGCGGGTCAGATGACGGCCATGGCCATGGTGCTCGCAGATCCGCCGGCCCCGTCGTCGCCGCTGCGCTTGCAGGTTCCGACTCTTCTGAGCTATTATTGCAGATGATATTTGGTCCCCATGGCTTCTACAAGGACCAGAAGCGTATGTCTATCATTAGAGCTTGGATAAGGACAGGTAATGCAAGGGGTCTCGTCCTAAAATCATCTTTGTTGGTTTGGATGATTTTGCAGGTTTCTTTCAGCAGCCTCTCCTCTCGCCCAGCGAAGGCGGAAGATGCCAGCGGCAACTCCTCACCTAGCCGTATGGTGATGGATTCAACGGAGAAGATGAAGCATGTTCCCTCCATTGCCTGGTTAGCTTTGCATCTCCACCATGTCTAAAGTTTGTGGCTTCTTCTTCTATCATTTTTGTTATGCCCTTAGCAAGTTACCACTACTAGAAAAAAAGCTATAGATGAAATTGACACTAATGACGCATCAGACATGTGGTGCGCCATTACTATATACTAATGGCGCACCATGTGTTGGTGTGCCATTAGTGTCCAAATACTAATGGCACACCACATCCATGATGCGCCATTAGTAAAAAAAAATTAATTTTTTCAAAACTACTAATGACGCACCGTGGGAGTGGTGCGCCATTACTAGTTTACTAGTTGAACTAGTAATGACGCACCACTCCCACGATGCGCCATTAGTAGTAATTTTTTTTCAAAACTACTAATGGCGCACCGTGGGAGTGGTGCGCCATTACTAGTTCACCCCCTCCCGTGGACCGCCTTTTTAGTTTTAAAAAAAATAAAAAATGATGAAAATGTCAAAAAAAAGAAAATAAGTTTCCCATGTGATATATGATCTAGTTGTTGTGAAAATTTACAAATATGAATTTTAACTTTATTTGCGAAATCTCTCAAGAATTTGTAAAATGAGCATAACTTTTGCGTACGAACTCGGATGGATACTTGTGATATTTTTCAATCGTTTGGGAGGCAGATGGATGCCGATGGGTGCAATTTTAATTCAGAAGATGGAGGCCCCGTACATGAGAGAGAGGAGAGTTGAGGTTAACCAATTGCTTCCGATCAGTCCACTTGCTTCCAGTATCGCGTGCCGCGTTTTAAACTTCTAATTTGCCTGCATACAACACTTGCTTCGATCAATCAGATAAAAGTACCCGTGCCTGTTTGTAACGCTCTCGATGCGGCTATATCTTTCACGTGTCGAAGCACGACTTAGAGGCATAATCGCATTGAAAGCAATGTCGCAAGTGAGGTAATCTTCACACAACTCATGTAATACATAAGGGAAATGGGTACATAGTTGGCTTACAATCGCCACTTCACACAATTACATGAATAAAGCATTACAACATCCAAATACAATCAAGGTCCGATTACGGAACCAAAATAAAAGAAGAACCCCAAATGCGACAAAGGTCCCCGATCGATCCCAACTGGGCTCCACTACTGATCAACTAGAACGAAACAACACAAAGAACAAGATCTTCATCGAGCTCCTCCTTGAGCTTGGTTGCGTCACCTGCTCTGTAACATCGGCACCTGCAGCTGGTTTTGAAAGTATCTGTGAGCCACAGGGACTCAGCAATCTCGCACCCTCGCGATCAAGACTATTTAAGCTTATGGGTAAGGTAAAGGTATGAGGTGGAGCTGCAGCAAGCGACTAGCATATATGGTGGCTAACATACGCAAATGAGAGCGAGAAGAGAAGGCAAAGCACGATCGAGAAAGTATGATCAAGAAGTGATCCTAAACAACCTACGTCAAGCATAACTCCAACACCGTGTTCACTTCCCGGACTCCGCCGGAAAGGGACCATCACGGTTACACACGCGGTTGATGTATTTTAATTAGGGTCACGTTCAGGTTTTCTACAACCGGACATTAACAAATTCCCATCTTCCCATAACCGCGGGCACAGCTTTCGAAAGTTCAAATCCCTGCAGGGGTGTCCCAACTTAGCCCATGACAAGCTCTCACGGTCAACGAAGGAATAGACCTCCTCCCGAGACATTCCGATCACACTCGGTATCCCGGTACAACAAGACACTTCGACAAGTTAAAACAAATTCAGCAACACCACCCAGATGTGCCGACAAATCCCGATAGGAGCTGCACATATCTCGTTCTCAGGGCACACCGGATGAGCAAGCCGTCGGGTAGGCCAGCCCAGAGTTGCCCCTGGTAGCCCCGGACATCGCTCGGTTGGACCAACACTCAGAGGAGCACTGGCCCGGGGGGTAAAATAATGATGACCCTTGGGCGCGCGACCCCCAAGGGAAAAAAAGGCTAGGTGGCGAATGGTAAGACCAATGTTGGGCATTGCTGGAAAAGCTTTAATCAAGGCGAACTATCAAGGGGTTCCCATTATTACCCAACCACGTAAGGAACGCAAAATCCGGGAACATAACACCGATATGATGAAAACTAGGGCGGCAAGAGTGAAACAAAACACCAGGCATAAGGCCGAGCCTTCCACCCTTTACCAAGTATATAGATGCATTAATTAAATAAGATATATTGTGATATCCCAACAAGTAAACATATTCCAACAAGGAACAACATCTCCATGTTCCAACAAGGAACAAACTTCAATCTTCACCTGCAACTAACAACGCTATAAGAGGGGCTGAGCAAAGCGGTAACCTAGCCAATCAACGGTTTGCTAGGACAAGGTGGGTTAGGGGCTTGGTTCAACAATATGGGAGGCATGATAAGCAAGTGGTAGTGGTAGGTATCGCAGTATAGGCATAGCAAAAGAGCGAGCAACTAAGCAAGCAAAGATAGAAGTGATTTCGAGGGTATGATCATCTTGCCTGAAATCCCGCAAGGAAGAAGAACGAGTCCATGAAGAAGACAAATGGAACGTAGAAGAACGGGTCCTCACAACACGACGTTACCGGATCTAACCCGAAGAAGCAAAAACCGGAAAGAAGCACACAACATAGTAAACAACCAACACATGAACATGGTATGATATGCGGGATGTGGTATGCGATGCATATGCATGATTTGAGAAGGAATGATTGAATCTGGCCTCAACATGGAAAACCAAGTGTGCCACTGGAAAGGTGAGATGAAATCTCTTGAAAACGATATAAAGATCACCGGAATCGGAGTTACGGTTTGGAAATGGCAAGCGATTCAAATATGACCACGTTCTGCGATTTACAGCAAGTAGCCATCTAAAAGCAACAAGAGGAACATGCTACACCCAAACATGACATCAAAATACATGGCAGGAATGCATTCATGATTCTTAACAAAAGTCTAGCACTGAGCTACGGCCAATTCATCAATTAACAGGTTCAAACAAGCATGGCAAAAATGCATATGGTAAACAGATCTCAGACTTAGTGAAATTAACACTTGTCTGGATTTTCAGATCAGATAGCACTCTTCGGAGCATGAAAACTATATGCTACAGGACCTGGACATGGCAAAGTAAAACATGGCATGGAGCTACTCAAAGAGCTTAACAAAAGTCCCTTAGTGACCTTGAGCCAAAAGGGGTCAGAAAATACAATTGCAAGCATGTGAACATGGCAAAAGCATAATCAGTTCTCAGACTTAGTGAAAACTGGAGCATGCTGAAACAGATATCAAGTAGGCATGTTTACGAGCTCGATGCACTCACTACAGAGAAAGTCATGACAATCTAAGCATACACCCATCAAGAACACACAAAATGCAAGCTAGACATGGCAAGAACAATAGCATAACATGCACGGATCAACTACAACATCCTCGGCAAAATTGCTAACAAGTAGACAATCTGCCCAGATTCACGAAATAGCAAAAGTAGAGCTCGATTGACTCAAGCTAGGTTGCTCCATAATTGCAAACAAAGACATGGATGGATAGAGCACTACAATATTAACAAAACATCCTTACTGATCATCCTCAAAAGAGGCACGGATCACTAGGAAACAACATGAACATAGGGCATAATGAGATAAACAGACCAAGGACTTAGTAGAAATGCTAAGTCCCTGAAATCAGCATTAACAAGTGCACCACTTTGCAAGCTTGTGCTAGTCACCACACACATCACAAAAATATATGGGTTGCACCTCTGGAAAGATGGCAAAACCCTTAACAAAACATATGTAGAGCTCATGGGCATATCATGCACACAATAATCATGGCAAAAATGACAAATAGCTAAATGGAGCAGCAGATCTAACAATTATCTCAAGTAGCACTCTTCTAATAGCATTTCAGGCATCAAGATGAACTCAAATGAAAATGATGAATGAGATGAAATGATGTACTCTCTGAGACGAACATTTTGATATGCTATACGCGCAAAACGGAGCTACGGATGCAAAGATACGGCATGATGAACATGGGCATATGAAACATGGAAAACTCGGGGATTACGATCTAGGGTTCTTGGCACGGATTACGATGCAGCACGGACTCGCCAGAGAGACTCGCCGGAGAGCGGCCAGAGGCGAGGAGGAGGACGAGGGAGGAGCAAATCCGGCCCGGACCTCACCGGGTCCGGGCACGGCGACGGCGGGGAGGCGCGTGAAGGCGGCGGCGATGGTTGCCAGCGCTGGGCGGCGGTGGAGCGGCGCCGTGGAGGTCGCCGGTGACCTCGGGCGACGAGGTGCGACGGAGCACGGGTGGCGCGGGGTGCCCAGGCGCGGGGCGGCGGTGGTTCGGGCCGCGCGGGCCGGATCTGGGCCGCGCGGGCCCGCGGTGGCGGAGGAGAGAGAGGAGCCTGCCGCGCGCTGAGGTGGCGGCGCCTGGTTGGCTGCGGCGGTGGGGAAGGCGATGTGGCAGCCTCCGATTGGCCGGAGCAAGGTGGCCGGCGGACGCGTCCGGCGCGGACGGACATGTCCGACGGCGCGAGGAAGGGGAAGGCTAGGGTTCATCCGCGAATTTCGGGAGGGGAGCACATATTTATAGGTAGAGGGAGCTAGGAGAGTCCAAATGAGGTGCGGTTTGCGGCCACACGATTGTGATCGAACGCTCTAGAATATGGAGAGGATTTTGGTAGGTTTGGGGCCAAATTGGAAGGGTGTTGGGCTGCAACACACACGAGGCCTTCTCGGTCCCTCGGTTAACCGTTGGAATATCAAACGAAGTCCAAATGGTACGAAACTTGATAGGCGGTCTACCGGTAGTAAACCAAGGCCGCTTGGCAAGTCTCGGTCCAATCCGGAAATGTATAATCCCCACACAAGAAAGAAAGGTAGAAATGACCACCGGAGGAGAACGAAGCGCCGGAATGCAAAACGGACAATGGGGAAAATGCTCGGATGCATGAGACGAACATGTATGCAAATGAAATGCACATGATGACATGATATGCAATGCATGACACACAAGCAATGACACGACAACAACAGCGAATAACAGGAAGACACGTGGCACATCGGTCTCGGGGCGTTACACTGCTGCTCGATCTCATGCAGTTATCGGATGGTTCACGCGATGGATCGATGTGTTTGTTTGTGGATCGATACGTTTCCAGGAGATGAACAGAAAATCAACGGGAATGTTAAAGATTTGACGTCAGTTTTTTAAGCATGACAAATCTTACGCTTGAGATGACAAATTATGTTGTAGTCACACGGCTAATTACTCAAGCAAACATGGCAAATTCTGCCAAAAAATGAGCATGACAAAGATTTGTCATGCAGCCAAAGGAAATTGACATGCTCGCAACAATATAAATTATCATCCCACAGCAGACTGTAGTGAAATCCAAAGTCAATTGCTTGATACCAAGAACATAAATTTGCCCCTCCCTACCCACGCGTCGCCAGCCCCTGGCGACACGGGGGGCGATCTACAGCCGCCGGCCCTAGGCCTCCGCTCCTTTCTCCCCCCTCCTGCCGCCACCCAAGGCCACGCCGCCGTAGCCTGGCCAGTGACGGCGGCGGTGGGGCCCTTTCCCTCGCGCGGTGGTGGCGATCTCCTGTCGGCGGCGGCTGCTCATGGATCGGCGGTGCACCGGCGGCAAGGAGCAGCGGGCGCCCGACGACGAGTGTGACGGCAACAACAGTGCAGGCGCGTTCTCCCCGCGGCTGAGGAGCACCTATGGCGGCGGCCCAGATCACGGGCCTCGTCCGCGGGCCGGCAGATCTAGAGGGCATTTATATGCGGGCATGGTAGGCCTGATGGTGCCGGCTTAGGCACCGTGGTGGTGCCGTGGCCGGTCAGGCGGCGGAGGCCTGGATCCATCGTCCAGTCCCCGACAGAGATGGTGGCGATCCGTGCACGAGATGCTTGATAGAGGTCCTTCAAACAGATCCGGGTGAAAACTTGCTTTCGGCTTACTGCCAAAGTCGGCGATGATGGCGCTATTTTGCGACATTTCCTTCTTGAAGGCATCGCTGAGGAGAGTTTCAAGGTCACTGTCTGCTACCTCCAGGGGAAACCCTAAATCAGCAGATCGGAAGACGGCGACGTTTTTATGTCGTTTCCTCCTTGGGGGCGTCGTTCTTGGAGGTGTGCACGGGCTCGAGGGACCAGTGGACCGCATCTTTGGTGGAGTGGTGCTTCATGCTATACATTAATGGCGACGGATCTCGATGGCGTGGCGTAGTGCAGATTCGGCGTCCGATGTGCGAGGATGGACTCGCGCAGGAGGACGACGCTGTCTGACGTCATGGTGGCGTCGATGGCAGAGAGACCTGGCACGGTAGATGCAACAGTACAACTCTGAAGATGGATTGATGGCAGATGGCTGCGGCGGCCTCATGCCCAGCAGGCATCCTGGTTGAGAAGTGCGCCGGACTGGTGGGTGCCCCATATACCCAGCAGGCGTCCTGGTTGGGACCTCAAGTCTTAGATGTTAGGTTTGGTTGCGAGGTCTGTTTGATATTAGACCCAGACTATCAGCATCCCTACATCAATTGGATAGGAATAGCGACAAATGTTGCTTAAACGGTGGCTTTAGTCTTACTGTTGTATGACTTTGTAAGGTCTTATGTGAATAATTAATAAAATGGCTGCATGCATCGTCCAGATACAGAAGCCGAGGGTCCTCCTCCATATTTTTTTAAAAGATGCAGTTGAGTTTTGCCGTTGTTTGGAGGGAGGGTCGAGTCATAACGAGGATATTGAGGGGGCACCGGCTGCCTGCCAGTGTCTTCCCATATACACTAGGCTCTTGATTGTAGGCTTGGTGCACATCAGCGGCATCAATGGTCCCCCCACCCCACCCCACCCCACCCCGGCCGTCGAACCCATTTTCGAGCACGGGCAATGAACTCCAATGATTTGAGGCGGTCGGCAAAAAAGGGTGCGGTACTCATTCCTGGCGGCAGTCCTACTGCCATCTTTTGCTTGTGACCCAGTTGCGGTCGTCATCGCTTGCTCGCCGATCACCACCATCACTGAGAATTATTTGCCTGCTTCTTGCTCGAGTCACTTTCCTCTCTCGAACTCATCAAACTACTGCAAAAGGGGTGCTACTCCAATGAACCCATACTATGGAAGGGGCGAAAGGCAAAAAATCATGGGAGAGCAATTTTCTCTCATGTAAACACAAATACAGAAGCAGAGGCTTACATACACCCACATACATTTATCTTATGAACACACACATACCTTGCCCTTATGAGCACCTTCGAGAGACTCATCCGCCAGGTCTTAAAACTTAAGAAGTCATCATAAGAGCCTCGCTATCAACGGAAACGTCACCTCCCACTAAAGAATATTCTTCCTTCATGCGCCAAACCTGGGTTTGATCACTGGTGGATTGAGTACAACCATCCATCTAGCATCCATCGGACTCACCCGCCATGCACCCAAACCCGCCTTGACCTCTTCCTCAACACCATGCACCTGGCCTCCTATCGTCGAGATCCACCTAGCATCCATCGCCGCCAGCCCGCCCCCCTCTCGCATGCAGGAGGCGTGCCAGCGCGGCGGCGGTGCTCCTCTTGGCGGGCGACACTGAGCCTCCGACTGTCGTGTTCGTTCAAATGGGTCTTGTGCGTTGGGTACACTCGCAATGTTCATCTATCCGCTTGTGTCTATCTGTCCGTTTGCAGACCCAAACGGACAAAAAGGGACAAAATTCGCATCCATTTAGATCGTTGCATTGGAGTTGGTTTAAGAGCATCTACATCCAGAGTTGGCAAAGGCCCCTATATGCCCGCCGACACGCCTGGGCGGATCCGCAAACAGTGACTGAGTAGACATTTAAAGTTTGCTACCATAACTAGATCCATCAAACCAAATCCTCAAATTCACAATAGTCTCATGCAACATTACGTAGTTGACACATATGTTATCAAACTACCAAAATTTGACATGTTTCACTAACTACGAATGAAATGACAACAGCAGAAGTTCATCCACGGCCGCCCTTACCCTTGCCATCTTCCTTGTGGGAGTAGTGACGGAGTCAAATCCACCATATGTCAGGTAGCGGGTCCCGAATTGGTAGTCTTGGCACGATGGTAATAGGGACACATGAGTTTAATATTACCCAGGTTCAGGTTCAGGACCTTTTGAAATAATACCCTACATGCTACTTTGATTGTATTCATTTCGAGGGAGGGAGGGGGGTACAAAGTACATGTGATCTACCACGAGGTCGTGTGTGACTGAGTTGTTGTCTGGTCTCTAGGATGTGTTAAGATTTTAATGATCTATCAACTACTAGTCTAGCCTTGTCTTATATAATGTATCAGATGTTGGGGAATGTAGTAATTTCAAAAAAAATCCTACACACACGCAAGATCATGGTGATGCATAGCAACGAGAGGGGAGAGTGTTGTCCATGTACCCTCGTAGACCGAAAGCGGAAGCATTAGCACAACGCGGTTGATGTAGTCGTACTTCTTCACGATCCGACCGATCAAGTACCGAACGTACGGCACCTCCGAGTTCAGCACACGTTCAGCCCGATGACGTCCCCCGAAATCCGATCCAGCCGGGTGTTGAAGGAGAGTTTCGTCAGCACGACGGCGTGGTGACGATGATGATGTTCTACCAACGCAGGGCTTCGCCTAAGCACCGCTATAGTATTATCGAGGTGGACTATGGTGGAGGGGGGCACCGCACACGGCTAAAAGATCAAACGATCAATTGTTGTGTCTCTAGGTTGCCCCCTGCCCCTGTATATAAAAGAGCAAGGGGGTGCGGCCGGCCAGGAGAGAGGGCGCGCCAGGAGGAGTCCTACTCCCACCGGGAGTAGGACCCCCCCCCCTTTCCTAGTTGGATTAGGACTTGGGAGGGGAAAGAGGAGGGAGAGAGGAAGGAAGGGGGGCCGCCGCCCCCCTCTCCTTGTCCTATTCGGACTAGGGGGGAGGGGCGCGCGGCCCAGCCCTGGCCGCCTCTCCTCTCCTCTATAAAGGCCCACTAAGGCCCATTAACCTCCCGGGGGGTTCCAGTAACCTCCCGGTACTTCGGTAAAATCCCGATTTCACCCGGAACACTTCCGATATCCAAACATAGGCTTCCAACATATCAATCTTCATGTCTCAACCATTTCGAGACTCCTCGTCATGTCCGTGATCACATCTGGGACTCTGAACAACCTTCGGTACATCAAAACATATAAACTCATAATATAACTGTCATCGAAACGTTAAGCGTGCGGACCCTACGGGTTCGAGAACTATGTAGACATGACCGAGACACGTCTCCGGTCAATAACCAATAGCGGAACCTGGATGCTCATATTGGTTCCCACATATTCTACGAAGATCTTTATCGGTCAGACGACATAATAACATACGTTGTTCCCTTTGTCATCGGTATGTTACTTGCCCGAGATTCGATCGTTGGTATCTCAATACCTAGTTTCAATCTCGTTACCGGCAAGTATGTTTACTCGTTCCGTAATACGTCATCCCGCAACTAACTCATTAGTTGCAATGCTTGCAAGGCTTAAGTGATGTGCATTACCGAGAGGGCCCAGAGATACCTCTTCGACAATCGGAGTGACAAATCCTAATTTCGAAATACGCCAACCCAACAAGTACCTTCGGAGACACCTGTGGAGCACCTTTATAATCACCCAGTTACGTTGTGACGTTTGGTAGCACACAAAGTGTTCCTCCGGTAAACGGGAGTTGCATAATCTCATAGTCATAGGAACATGTATAAGTCATGAAGAAAGCAATAGCAACATACTAAACGATCATGTGCTAAGCTAACGGAATGGGTCAAGTCAATCACATCATTCTCCTAATGATGTGATATCATTAATCAAATGACAACTCTTTGTCTATGGTTAGGAAACTTAACCATCTCTGATCAACGAGCTAGTCAAGTAGAGGCATACTAGTGACATATTGTTTGTCTATGTATTCACACATGTATTATGTTTCCGGTTAATACAATTCTAGCATGAATAATAAACATTTATCATGATATAAGGAAATAAATAATAACTTCCTCTAGGGCATATTTCCTTCAGTCTCCCACTTGCACTAGAGTCAATAATCTAGATTACACGGTAATGATTCTAACACCCATGGAGCCTTGGTGTTGATCATGTTTTGCTCGTGGAAGAGGCTTAGTCAACGGGTCTGCAACATTCAGATCCGTATGTATCTTGCAAATTTCTATGTCTCCCACCTGGACTAAATCCCGGATGGAATTGAAGCGTCTCTTGATGTGCTTGGTTCTCTTGTGAAATCTGGATTCCTTCGCCAAGGCAATTGCACCAGTATTGTCACAAAAGATTTTCATTGGACCTGATGCACTAGGTATGACACCTAGATCGGATATGAACTCCTCCATCCAGACTCCTTCATTTGCTGCTTCCGAAGCAGCTATGTACTCTGCTTCACACGTAGATCCCGCCATGACGCTTTGTTTAGAACTGCACCAACTGACAGCTCCATCGTTCAATGTACACACATATCCGGTTTACGATTTAGAATCGTCCGGATCAGTGTCAAAGTTTGCATCAACGTAACCATTGTTGGGTTTCATAGTAATTTCAAAAAATTTCCTACGCACACGCAAGATCATGGTGATGCATAGCAACGAGAGGGGAGAGTGTTGTCTACGTACCCACGCAGACCGACTGCGGAAGCGTTGACACAACGTAGAGGAAGTAGTCGTACGTCTTCACGATCCAACCGATCAAGCACCGAAACTACGGCACCTCCGAGTTTGAGCACACGTTCAGCTCGATGACGATCCCCGGACTTCGATCCAGCAAAGTGTCGGGGAAGAGTTCCGTCAGCACGACGGCGTGGTGACGATCTTGATGCACTACAGCAGCAGGGCTTCGCCTAAACTCCGTTACAGTATTATCGAGGACTATGGTGGCTGGGGGCACCGCACACGGCTAAGGAATAGATCACGTGGATCAACTTGTGTGTTTCTGGGGTGCCTCTGCCTCAGTATATAAAGGACCAAAGGGGGGAGGCTGGCCGGCCACATATGGCGCGCCAGGAGAGTCCTACTCCCTCTCGGAGTAGGATCCCCCCCCCCCAATCCTAGTTGGAATAGGACTCCTTGAGGGGGGGAAAGAGAGAGAGGGGGCCGGCCACCTCTCCTAGTCCTAATAGGACTAGGGGAAGGGGGGAGGCGTACAGCCACCTTGTGCTGCCCCTTTCTCCTTTCCACTAAAGCTCACTAAGGCCCATATAGCTCCCGGGGGGTTCAGGTAACCTTCCCGGTACTCTGGTAAAATCCCCATTTCACCCGGAACACTTCCGATATCCAAACATAGGCTTCCAATATATCAATCTTTACGTCTCGACCATTTTGAGACTCCTCGTCATGTCCGTGATCACATCCGGGACTCCGAACAACCTTCGGTACATCAAAATGCATAAACTCATAATATAACTGTCATCGTAACCTTAAGCGTGCGGACCCTACGGGTTCGAGAACAATGTAGACATGACCGAGACATGTCTCCGGTCAATAACCAATAGCGGGACCTGGATGCCCATATTGGCTCCTACATATTCTATGAAGATCTTTATCGGTCAGACCGCATAACAACATACGTTGTTCCCTTTGTCATCGGTATGTTACTTGCCCGAGATTCGATCGTCGGTATCCAATACCTAGTTCAATCTCGTTACCGGCAAGTCTCTTTACTCGTTCTGTAATACATCATCCCACAACTAACTCATTAGTTGCAATGCTTGCAAGGCTTTATGTGATGTGCATTACCGAGAGGGCCCAGAGATACCTCTCCGACAATCGGAGTGACAAAACCTAATCTCGAAATACGCCAACCCAACATGTACCTTTGGAGACACCTGTAGTACTCCTTTATAATCACCCAGTTACGTTGTGACGTTTGGTAGTACCCAAAGTGTTCCTCTGGTAAACGGGAGTTGCATAATCTCATAGTTATAGGAACATGTATAAGTTATGAAGAAAGCAATAGCAACATACTAAACGATCGGGTGCTAAGCTAATGGAATGGGTCATGTCAATCAGATCATTCAACTAATGATGTGATCCCGTTAATCAAATAACAACTCCTTTGTCTATGGTTAGGAAACATAACCATCTTTGATTAACGAGCTAGTCAAGTAGAGGCATACTAGTGACACTCTGTTTGTCTATGTATTCACACATGTATTATGTTTCCGGTTAATACAATTCTAGCATGAATAATAAACATTTATCATGAAATAAGGAAATAAATAATAACTTTATTATTGCCTCTAGGGCATATTTCCTTCAGTCTCCCACTTGCACTAGAGTCAATAATCTAGATCACATCACTACGTGATTAACATCGATAGTTCACATCATCATGTGATTAACACCCATAGTTCACATCGCCATGTGACCAACACCCAAAGGGTTTACTAGATTCGGTAATCTAGTTCACATCGCTATGCGATTAACACCCAAAGAGTACTAAGGTGTGATCATGTTTTGCTTGTGAGAGAATCTTAGTCAACGGTCTTTCACATTCAGATCCGTTATGTATTTTGCAATTTTCTATGTCTACAATGCTCTGCACGGAGCTACTCTAGCTAATTGCTCCCACTTTCAATATGTATCTAGATCGAGACTTAGAGTCATCCAGATCAGTGTCAAAACTTGCATCGACGTAGCCCTTTACGGCAAACCTTTTTGTCACGTCCATAATCGAGAAACATATCCTTATTTCACTAAGGATAATTCTGACCGCTGTCCAGTGATCTACTCCTAGATCACTATTGTACTCCCTTGCCAAATCAGTGCAGGGTACACAATAGATCTGGTATACAGCATGACATACTTTATAGAACCTATGGCTAAGGCATAGGGAATGACTTTCATTCTCTTTCTATCTTCTGCCGTGGTCGGGCTTTGAGTCTTACTCAACTTCACACCTTGTAATACAGGCAAGAACTCTTTCTTTGACTGCTCCATTTTGAACTACTTCAAAATCTTGTCAAGGTATGTACTCATTGAAAAAACTTATCAAGCGTCTTGATCTATCTCTATAGATCTTGAAGCTCAATATGTAAGCAGCTTCACCGAAGTCTTTCTTTGAAAAGCTCCTTTCAAACACTCCTTTATGCTTTACATAATAATTCTACATTATTTCCGATCAACAATATGTCATTCACATATACTTATCAGAAATGATGTAGTGCTCCCACTCACTTTCTTGTAAATACAGGCTTCACCGCAAGTCTGTATAAAACTATATGCTTTGATCAACTTATCAAAACGTATATTCCAACTCCGAGATGCTTGCACCAGTCCATAGATGGATCGCTAGAGCTTGCATATTTTGTTAGCACCTTTAGGATTGACAAAACCTTCTGGTTGTATCATATACAAATCTTCTTTAAATCCATTAAGGAATGTAGTTTTGTTTATCCATTTGCCAGATTTCATAAAATGCGGCAATTGCTAACATGATTCGGACAGACTTAAGCATAGATACGAGTGAGAAAATTTCATCATAGTCAACACCTTGAACTTGTCAAAAAACTTTTGCAACAATTCTAGCTTTGTAGATAGTAACACTACTATCAGCGTCCGTCTTCCTCTTGAAGATCCATTTATTTTCTATGGCTTGCCGATCATCGGGTAAGTCAACCAAAGTCCATACTTTGTTCTCATACATGGATCATATCTCAGATTTCATGGCTTCAAACCATTTCGCGGAATCTGGGCTCACCATCGCTTCTTCATAGTTCGTAGGTTCATCATGATCTAGTAGCATGACTTCCAGAACAGGATTACCATACCACTCTGGTGCGGATCTTACTCTGGTTGATCTACGAGGTTCAGTAGTATCTTGATCTGAAGTTGCATGATCATTATCATTAGCTTCCTCACTTACTGGTGTAGGTGTCACTGAAACAATTTTCTGTGATGTACTACTTTCCAGTAAGGGAGCAGGTACAGTTACCTCGTCAAGTTCTACTTTCCTCCCACTCACTTCTTTCAAGAGAAACTCCTTCTCCAGAAAGTTTCCGAATTTAGCAACAAAAGTCTTGCCTTCGAATCTGTGATAGAAGGTGTATCCAATAGTTTCCTTTGGATATCCTATGAAGACACATTTCTCCGATTTGGGTTCGAGCTTATCAGGTTGAAGCTTTTTCACATAAGCATTGCAATCTCAAACTTTAAGAAACGACAGCTTAGGTTTCTTGTCAAACCATAGTTCATACGGTGTCGTCTCAACGGACTTAGATGGTGCCCTATTTAACGTGAATGCAGCTGTGTTTAATGCATAACCCCAAAACGATAGTGGTAGATCGATAAGAGACATCATAGATCGCACCATATCTAATAAAATACGGTTATGATGTTCGGACACACCATTATGTTGTGGTGTTCCAGGTGGCGTGAGTAGTGAAACTATTTCACATTGTTTTAACTGAAGACCAAACTCGTAACTCAAATTTTTTGTCTCCGCGATTAGATCGTAGAAACTTTATTTTCTTGTCACGATGATTTTCCACTTCACTCTGAAATTCTTTGAACTTTTCAAATGTTTCAGACTTATGTTTCATCAAGTAGATATACCCATATCTGCTCAAATCATCTGTGAAGTTCAGAAAATAACGATACTTGCCATGAGCCTTAACACTCATTGGACCGCATACATCAGTATGTATTATTTCCAATAAGTCAGTTGCTCGCTCCATTGTTCCGGAGAACGGAGTCTTTAGTCATCTTGCCCATAAGGCATGGTTCGCAAGCACCAAGTGATTCATAATCAAGTGATTTCAAAATCCCATCATCATGGAGTTTCTTCATGCGCTTTACACCAATATGACCTAAACGGCAGTGCCACAAATAAGTTGCACTATCATTATTAACTTCGCATCTTTTGGTTTCAATATTATGATTATGTGTATCATTACGATCGAGATCCAATGAACTATTTTCATTGGCTGTGTAACCATATAAGGTTTTATTCATGTAAACAGAACAACAATTTATTCTCTTACTTTAAATGAATAACCGTATTACAATAAACATGATCAAATCATATTCATGCTTAACGCAAACACCAAATAACACTTATTCAGGTTCAACACTAATCCCGAAAGTATAGGGAGTGTGCGATGATGATCATATCAATCTTGGAACCACTTCCAACACACATCATCATTTTACCCTTAACTAGTCTCTGTTTATTCTGCAACTCCCGTTTCCAGTTACTAATCTTAGCAACTAAACTAGTATCAAATACTGAGGGGTTGCTATAAACACTAGTAAAGTACACATCAATAACACGTATATCAAATATACTTATGTTTACTTTGCCATCCTTCTTATCTGCCAATCACTTGGGGTGGTTCCGCTTCCAGTGATCAGTCCCTTTGCAGTAGAAACACTTAGTCTCATGCTTAGGACCAGACTTAGGCTTCTTCACTTGAGCAGCAACTTGCTTGTTGTTCTTCTTGAAGTTCCCCTTCTTCCCTATGCCCTTTTCTTGAAACTAGTGGTCTTGTCTACTATCAACATTTGATGTTTTTCTCGATTTCTACCTTCTTCAATTTCCGCATTACGAAGAGCTTGGGAATCGTTTCCGTTATCCCTTGCATATCATAGTTCATCATGAAGTTCTACTAACTTGGTGATGGTGACTAGAGAATTCTGTCAATCACTATCTTATCTGGAAGATTAACTCCCACTTGATTCAAGCGATTGTAGTACTCAGACAATCTGGGCACATGCTCACTAGTTGAGCGATTCTCCTCCATATTTTAGCTATAGAACTTGTTGGAGACTTCATATCTCTCAACTCGGGTATTTGCTTGAAATATTAACTTCAACTCCTGTAACATCTCATATGGTCCATGACGTTCAAAATGTCTTTGAAGTCCCTATTCTAAGCTGTTAAGCATGGTGCACTAAACTATCAAGTAGTCATCATATTGAGCTTAGCCAAACGTTCATAACGTCTGCATCTGCTCCTGCAATAGGTCTGTCACCTAGCGGTGCATCAAGGACATAATTCTTCTGTGCAGCAATGAGGATAAACCTCAGATCACGGATCCAATCCGCATCATTGCTACTAACATCTTTCAACACAATTTTCTCTAGGAACATATCAAAATAAACATATGAAAGCAACAACGCGAGCTATTGATCTACAACATAGATATGCTAATACTACCAGGACTAAGTTCATGATAAATTAAAGTTCATTTAATCATATTACTTAAGAACTCCCACTTAGATAGACATCCCTCTAATCCTCTAAGTGATTACTGAAGGAAATATGCCCTAGAGGCAATAATAAAGTTATTATTTATTTCCTCATATCATGATAAATGTTTATTATTCATGCTACAATTGTATTAACCGGAAACATGATACATGTGTGAATACATAGACAAACATATAGTCACTAGTATGCCTCTACTTGACTAGCTCATTAATCAAAGATGGTTATGTTTCCTAACCATTGACATGTGTTGTCATTTGATTAATGGGATCACATCATTAGGAGAATGAGGTGATTGACATGACCCATCCCGTTAGCTTAGCACTTGATCGTTTAGTATTCTGCTATTGCTTCCTTCATGACTTATACATGTTCCTGTAACTATGAGAATTGTGTAACTCCCGTTTACCGGAGGAACACTTTGGGTACTACCAAACGTCACAACGTAACTGGGTGATTATAAAGGAGTACTACAGGTGTCTCCGAAGGTACATGTTGAGTTAGCATAATTCGAGATTAGGTTTTGTCACTCCGATTGTCGGAGAGGTATCTCTGGGCCCTCTCGGCAATGCTCATCACCTAAGCCTTGCAAGCATGTAACTAATGAGTTAGTTATAAGATGAAGTATTACAGAACGAGTAAAGAGACTTGTCGATAACGAGATTGAACTAGGTATTGGATACCGACGATCGAATCTCGGACAAGTAACATACCGATGACAAAGGGAACAACGTATGTTGTTATGCGGTTTGACCGATAAAGATCTTTGTAGAATATGTAGGAACCAATATGGGCATCCAGGTCCCGCTATTGGTTATTGACCAGAGATGTGTCTCAGTCATGTCTACATCGTTCTCGAACCGTAGGGTCCACACGCTTAAGGTTTCGATGACAGTTATATTATGAGTTTATGTATTTTGATGTACCGAAGGTTGTTCGGAGTCCCGGATATGATTACGGACATGACGAGGAGTCTCGAAATGGTCGAGACATAAAGATTGATATATTGGACGGATATATTTGGACATCGGAAAGGTTCCGGAGAAGTTTGGAGCCCCGGGAGGTTACCGGAACCCCCCGGGAGGTGTATGGGCCTTATTGGGCCCATGTAGGAGGAAGAGAGAAGGAGCAAGGGAAGGGGGCGCGCCCCCCCAAGCCCAATCTGAATTGGGGAGGGGGGCCGGCCCCCCCTTTCCTTTCTCCTTCCCCCTCTTCCTATTACTACGACTAGTACTACTTCCAAATACTAGTACTCTTTCCTTCCCCCTGCAAATAAGATAAGGAAAAGAGAGGGAAACCTACTTGGAGTAGGTTTCCCCCTCCTCATGGCGCGCCCCCCCTAGGGCCAGCCACCTCCTCCCTCCCTCCTTTATATACGGGGGTAGGGGGGCACCCTAGAACACACAAGTTGATCATTGATCGTTCCTTAGCCGTGTGCGGTGCCCCCCTCCACGATATTACACCTCGGTCATATTGTAGCGGTGCTTAGGCGAAGCCCTGCAACAGGAGAACATCAAGATCGTCACCACGCCGTCGTGCTGACGGAACTCCCCCTCGGCGCCTCTGCTGGATCGGAGATCGAGGGTGCGTCATCAAGCTGTACGCGTGTCAAGAACTCGGAGGTGCCGGAGTAACGGTACTTGGATCGGTTGAACCGGAGGACGTACGACTACTTCCTCTACGTTGCGTCAACGCTTCCGCTTCGGTCTACGAGGGTACGTAGACAACACTCTCCCCTCGTTGCTATATCATCACCATGATCTTGCGTGTGCGTAGGAAATTTTTTGAAATTACTACGTTCCCCAACAGTGGCATCCGAGCCTAGGTTTTATGCGTTGATGTTATATGCACGAGTAGAACACAAGTGAGTTGTGGACGATATAAGTCATACTGCCTACCAGCATGTCATACTTTGGTTCAGCGGTATTGTGAGATGAAGCGGCCCGGACCGACATTACGCGTACGCTTACGCGAGACTGGTTTCACCGTTACGAGCACTCGTGCTTAAAGGTGGCTGGCGGGTGTCTGTCTCTCTCACTTTAGTTGAACCGAGTGTGGCTACGCCCGGTCCTTGTGAAGGTTAAAACGGAGTCTATTTGACAAACTATCGTTGTGGTTTTGATGCGTAGGTGAGATTGGTTCTTGCTTAAGCCCGTAGCAGCCACGTAAAATTTGCAACAACAAAGTAGAGGACGTCTAACTTGTTTTTGCAGGGCATGTTGTGATGTGATATGGCCAAGACATGATGCTATATTTTATTGTATGAGATGATCATGTTTTGTAACCGAAGTTATCGGCAACTGGCAGGAGCCATATGGTTGTCGCTTTATTGTATGAAATGCAAACGCCCTGTAATTGCTTTACTTTATCACTAAGCGGTAGCGATAGTCGTAGAAGCAATAGATGGCGTAACGACAACGATGCTACGATGGAGATCAAGGTGTCGCGCCGGTGACGATGGTGATCACGACGGTGCTTCGAAGATGGAGATCACAAGCACAAGATGATGATGGCCATATCATATCACTTATATTGATTGCATGTGATGTTTATCCTTTATGCATCTTATCTTGCTTTGATTGACGGTAGCATTTTAAGATGATCTCTCACTAATTATCAAGAAGTGTTCTCCCTGAGTATGCACCGTTGCGAAAGTTCTTCGTGCTGAGACACCACGTGATGATCGGGTGTGATAGGCTCTACGTTCAAATACAACGGGTGCAAAACAGTTGCACACGCGGAATACTCAGGTTATACTTGACGAGCCTAGCATATACAGATATGGCCTCGGAACACGGGGACCGAAAGGTCGAGCGTGAATCATATAGTAGATATGATCAACATAGAGATGTTCACCATTGAAACTACTCCATCTCACGTGATGATCGGACATGGTTTAGTTGATTTGGATCACGTAATCACTTAGATGACTAGAGAGATGTCTGTCTAAGTGGGAGTTCTTTAGTAATATGATTAATTGAACTTAAATTTATCATGAACTTAGTACCTGATAGTATTTTGATTGTCTATGTTTGGTTGTAGATAGATGGCTCGTGCTGTTGTTCCGTTGAATTTTAATGCGTTCCTTGAGAAAGCAAAGTTGAAAGATGATGGTAGCAATTACACGGACTGGGTCCGTAACCTGAGGATTATCCTCATTGCTGCACAGAAGAGTTACGTCCTGGAAGCACCGCTAGGTGCCAGGCCTGCTGCTGATGCAACTGACGACGTTAAGAACGTCTGGCAGAGCAAAGCTGATGACTACTCTATAGTTCAGTGTGCCATGCTTTACGGCTTAGAACCGGGTCTTCAACGACGTTTTGAACGTCATGGGGCATATGAGATGTTCCAGGAGTTGAAGTTAATATTTCAAGCAAATGCCCGGATTGAGAGATATGAAGTCTCCAATAAGTTCTACAGCTGCAAGATGGAGGAGAACAGTTCTGTCAGTGAGCATATACTCAAAATGTCTGGGTATAATAATCACTTGATTCAACTGGGAGTTAATCTTCCGGATGATAGCGTCATTGACAGAATTCTCCAATCACTGCCACCAAGCTACAAGAGCTTTGTGATGAACTATAATATGCAAGGGATGAACAAGACTATTCCCGAGCTCTTCGCGATGCTGAAAGCCGCGGAGGTAGAAATCAAAAAGGAGCATCAAGTGTTGATGGTCAACAAGACCACTGGTTTCAAGAAAAGGGGCAAAGGGAAGAAGAAGGGGAACTTCAAAAGGAACGGCAAACAAGTTGCTGCTCAAGTGAAGAAACCCAAGTCTGGACCTAAGCCTGAAACTGAGTGCTTCTACTGCAAGCAGACTGGACACTGGAAGCGGAACTGCCCCAAGTATTTGGCGGATAAGAAGGATGGCAAAGTGAACAAAGGTATATGTGATATACATGTTATTGATGTGTACCTTACTAATGCTCGCAGTAGCACCTGGGTATTTGATACTGGTTCTGTTGCTAACATTTGCAACTCGAAACAGGGACTACGGATTAAGCGAAGATTAGCTAAGGACGAGGTGACGATGCGCGTGGGAAATGGTTCCAAAGTCGATGTGATCGCGGTCGGCACGCTACCTCTACATCTACCATCGGGATTAGTTTTAGACCTGAATAATTGTTATTTGGTGCCTGCGTTGAGCATGAACATTATATCTGGATCTTGTTTGATGCGAGACGGTTATTCATTTAAATCAGAGAATAATGGTTGTTCTATTTATATGAGTAATATCTTTTATGGTCATGCACCCTTGAAGAGTGGTCTATTTTTATTAAATCTCGATAGTAGTGATACACATATTCATAATGTTGAAGCCAAAAGATGCAGAGTTGATAATGATAGTGCAACATATTTGTGGCACTGCCGTTTAGGTCATATCGGTGTAAAACGCATGAAGAAACTCCATACTGATGGACTTCTGGAATCACTTGATTATGAATCACTTGGTACTTGCGAACCGTGCCTCATGGGCAAGATGACCAAAACACCGTTCTCCGGATCTATGGAGAGAGCAACAGATTTGTTGGAAATCATACATACAGATGTATGTGGTCCGATGAATGTTGAGGCTCGTGGCGGATATCGTTATTTCCTCACCTTCACAGATGATTTGAGAAGATATGGGTATATCTACTTGATGAAGCACAAGTCTGAAACATTTGAAAAGTTCAAAGAATTTCAGAGTGAAGTAGAAAATCATCGTAACAAGAAAATAAAGTTTCTACGATCTGATCGTGGAGGAGAGTATTTGAGTTACGAGTTTGGTTTACATTTGAAACAATGTGGAATTGTTTCGCAACTCACGCCACCTGGAACACCACAGCGAAATGGTGTGTCCGAACGTCGTAATCGTACTTTACTTGATATGGTGCGATCTATGATGTCTCTTACCGATTTACCGCTATCGTTTTGGGGTTATGCTTTAGAGACGGCCGCATTCACGTTAAATAGGACACCATCAAAATCCGTTGAGACAACGCCTTATGAACTGTGGTTTGGCAAGAAACCAAAGTTGTCGTTTCTCAAAGTTTGGGGCTGCGATGTTTATGTGAAAAAACTTCAACCAGATAAGCTCGAACCCAAATCGGAGAAATGTGTCTTCATAGGATACCCAAAGGAGACAATTGGGTACACCTTCTATCACAGATCTGAAGGCAAGATTTTCGTTGCTAAAATCGGATCCTTTCTAGAGAAGGAGTTTCTCTCGAAAGAAGTGAGTGGGAGGAAAGTAGAACTTGATGAGATAACTGTATCTACTCCCTTATTGGAAAGTAGTTCATCACAAGAACCGGTTCCTGTGACAACTACACCAATTAGTGAGGAAGCTAATGATATTGATCATGAAACTTCAGATCAAGTTTCTACTGAACCTCGTAGGTCTACCAGAGTAAGATCCGCACTAGAGTGGTACGGAAATCCTATTCTGGAAGTCATGTTACTAGACCATGATGAACCTACGAACTATGAGGAAGCGATGATGAGCCCAGATTCCGCAAAATGGCTAGAGGCCATGAAATCTGAGATAGGATCCATGTATGAAAACAAAGTATGGACTTTGGTTGACTTGCCCGATGATCGGCAAGCCATTGAGAATAAATGGATCTTTAAGAAGAAGACTGACGCTGATGGTAATGTTACTGTCTACAAAGCTCGACTTGTTGCAAAAGGTTTTCGACAAGTTCAAGGGGTTGACTACGATGAGACTTTCTCACCCGTAGCGATGCTTAAGTCTGTCCGAATCATGTTGGCTATTGCTGCATTTCATGATTATGAAATTTGGCAAATGGATGTCAAGACTGCATTCTTGAATGGATTTCTAGAAGAAGAGTTGTATATGATGCAACCTGAAGGTTTTGTTGATCCAAAAGGTGCTGACAAAGTGTGCAAGCTCCAACATTCCATTTATGGACTGGTGCAAGCATCTCGGAGTTGGAATAAACGTTTTGATAGTGTGATCAAAGCATATGGCTTTATACAGACTTTTGGAGAAGCCTGTATTTACAAGAAAGTGAGTGGGAGCTCTGTAGCATTTCTAGTTTTATATGTTGATGACATATTATTAATTGGAAATGATATAGAATTTCTGGATAGCATAAAGGGATACTTGAATAAAAGTTTTTCTATGAAAGACCTCGGTGAAGCTGCTTACATATTGGGCATCAAGATCTATAGAGATAGATCAAGACGCTTAATAGGACTTTCACAAAGTACATACCTTGACAAAATTTTGAAAAAGTTCAAAATGGATCAGGCAAAGAAAGGATTCTTGCCTGTGCTACAAGGTGTGAAGTTGAGTCAAACTCAATGCCCGACCACAGCAGAAGATAGAGAGAAAATGAAAGATGTTCCCTATGCTTCAGCCATAGGCTCTATCATGTATGCAATGCTGTGTACCAGACCTGACGTATGCTTAGCAATAAGCTTGGCAGGTAGGTACCAAAGTAATCCAGGAGTGGATCACTGGACAGCGGTCAAGAACATCCTGAAATACCTGAAAAGGACTAAGGATATGTTTCTCGTATATGGAGGTGACAAAGAGCTAGTCGTAAATGGTTACGTCGATGCAAGCTTTGACACTGATCCGGACGATTCTAAATCGCAGACCGGATACATGTTTTTATTAAACGGTGGAGCTGTAAGTTGGTGCAGTTCTAAACAAAGCATCGTGGCGAGATCTACATGTGAAGCGGAGTACATAGCTGCTTCTGAAGCAGCAAATGAAGGAGTCTGGATGAAGGAGTTCATTTCCGATCTAGGTGTCATACCTAGTGCATCGGGACCAATGAAGATCTTCTGTGACAATACTGGTGCAATTGCCTTGGCAAAAGAATCCAGATTTCACAAGAGGACCAAGCACATCAAGAGACGCTTCAATTCCATTCGGGACCAAGTCCAAGTGGGAGACATAGAGATTTGCAAGATACATACGGATCTGAATGTTGCAGACCCGTTGACTAAGCCTCTCTCACGAGCAAAACATGATCAGCACCAAGACTCCATGGGTGTTAGAATCATTACTATGTAATCTAGATTATTGACTCTAGTGCAAGTGGGAGACTGAAGGAAATATGCCCTAGAGGCAATAATAAAGTTATTATTTATTTCCTCATATCATGATAAATGTTTATTATTCATGCTAGAATTGTATTAACCGGAAACATGATACATGTGTGAATACATAGACAAACATATAGTCACTAGTATGCCTCTACTTGACTAGCTCATTAATCAAAGATGGTTATGTTTCCTAACCATTGACATGTGTTGTCATTTGATTAATGGGATCACATCATTAGGAGAATGAGGTGATTGGCATGACCCATCCCGTTAGCTTAGCACTTGATCGTTTAGTATTCTGCTATTGCTTCCTTCATGACTTATACATGTTCCTGTAACTATGAGAATTGTGTAACTCCCGTTTACCGGAGGAACACTTTGGGTACTACCAAACGTCACAACGTAACTAGGTGATTATAAAGGAGTACTACAGGTGTCTCCGAAGGTACATGTTGAGTTAGCATAATTCGAGATTAGGTTTTGTCACTCCGATTGTCGGAGAGGTATCTCTGGGCCCTCTCGGCAATGCTCATC
>NC_057806.1:594732483-594738408 GCF_018294505.1 Triticum aestivum | reverse complement strand
CGTCCACCGCCGCCGGGCGCCGCAACCGGTCTTCCCCGGCGCCACCCCGGCCTCTCCCCGCCGCCTCGCCGGCCTCCCCTCCTCCACCGGCTCCGGCGACTCGTGCTACAGTGCCCCGGCCGCCTCGTAATCCGTGCCGCTGGATCTAGATCTGGGTTGACCTCTCTCCCCTAAAACCCTAATTTTCGTGCTAACTTTGACTGCTTGTATCTCTGCAACCGTAGCTCCGTTTTGGGCATATAATATATCAAAATCTTCGCCTTGACATGTACATCATTTCATTCCATTGCGTCATTTGCATTTGAGGTCATCTTGATACCCAAAATTCTGTTAGAAGGAGGCTTCGTGAGTTAAATCGCAGATCCGTTAGTTCATCATGCACTTTTGTCATTTTTGCCATGTTTAATTCGTGCATGATATGCCTGTGCCCCTTTGGGATGAATTGTTAAGCATTTTGTCTTCTTTCCAGAGGTGCCACCCATGCATTTTTAGGATGTGTGTGTTGTCTTTTGCAAGCTTGCGAAGAGAGGTACCTGAGATTGCAGATTTCAGGGACTTAGTGATTTTCACTAAGTCTGGGATATTTCAGTTCATGATGCTATATGTCCAGCTTGTTTCCTAGTGATCCGTGCCTCTTTTGAGGATGATCAGTAAGGGAGTTTTGATATTTATGTTATGCTCTATCCATCCATGTCTTTGTTGGCATATGTGGAGTGCTCTAGGTTGACTCAATCGAGCTCAACTTTTGCTTCGTTGTTAATCTGGGCAGATCGTCAACTTGTTTGCGATTTTGCCGATGCTACCGTTAGTGTTCCATGCATGCTATGCCTTCGTTCTTGCCATGTGTAGCTAGCACATTGTGCCTTCTTGCTGGTTATATGCTTTCCTTGCCATGACTTGCACCGTAGTGAGTGCATCGAGCTCGTTTACATGCCTTCGTGAGTTAAATTTCAGCATGTCTCAGTTTTCACTAAGTCCGAAAACTGATTGTGTTCGAGCTATGTTCGTGAGCTCGGTAGAGTATTTTCTGAACCCTTTTGGCCCCAGGTCACTTTGGGTGTTTTGTTAAGCTTGTTGAGTAGCTCCATGCCATGTTCTTACTTGTCATGTTCAGGTTTTCTATCATGTTGTTTTGCTCCTCCGAAGAGAGCATCGTGATCTGAAATTTCAGACTAGTGTTAATTTCACTAAGTCTGGAATCTGTTTTGCATATTCATTTTTTCCATGCTTGTTCGAACCTCTTAATGGATGAATTTGCCCATGGCTCAGTGCTAGTCTTTTGTTAACCATCTTGTGTACATCACTGCCATGTATTTTGTTTTCATGTTTGGTGGCTGTAGCATGTTCATTTTGTTGCATTTAGATGCCTACTTGCTGTAAATCGCAGACCGGTGTCATATCTTAAAACGCTTGCCATTTCCAAACCGTAGCTCCGATTCCAATGATCTTTATATCGTTTTCAAGCGATTTCATCCCCTCTATCCAGTGGCACACTTGGTTTTCCAAGTTGATGCCAGGTTCATGCATTTCCTGTCATATCTTGCATTTTGCATCCCGCATAGCATATCGTCATTTCATCATATTGCTTGGTCTTGCCCGTGGTTGATTGTATCCTTGTTGCTTGTTTGTCTTGTTGGGTAGAGCCGGGAGACGAGTTTGCTACCGAGGAGCCCATTGAGTTTGCTTGCGAGGATCCAGTCAACTCTGACAACTGTGCAGGCAAGATGATCATACCCTCGAAATCACTACTATCTTTGCTATGCTAGTTTGCTCGCTCTTTTGCTTTGCCACTGCTACGATGCCTACCTTTTGCTTGTCAGCCTCCCAATTGCCATGTTGATCCTCTAACCCACCATTGTCCTAGCAAACCGTTGATTGGCTATGTTACCGCTTTGCTCAGCCCTTCTTATAGCGTTGTTAGTTGCAGGTGAAGATTGGAGCCGTTCCTTGTTGGAACATTTATTTTCTTGTTGGGATATCATTATATTGCTATGTTGTCTTAATGCATCTATATACTTGGTAAAGGGTGGAAGGCTCGGCCTCTCGCCTAGTGTTTTGTTCCACTCTTGCCGCCCTAGTTTCCGTCATATCGGTGTTATGTTCCCGGATTGTTGCGTCCCTTACGCGGTTGGGTTATAATGGGAACCCCTTGATAGTTCGCCTTGATTAAAGCTTTTCCAGCAATGCCCAACATTGGTTTTACCATTTGCCACCTAGCCTCTTTTTCCCTTGGGTTTCCGGAGCCCGAAGGTCATCTTATTTTAACCCCCCCCCCCAGGCCAGTGCTCCTCTGAGCGTTGGTCCAAACTAGAGTCCTGTGCAGCGCCCCCTCGGGGAAACTCGAGGTTTGGTTTTAGTTGTATGGAGCGCTCATCTGAGTGTGCCCTGAGAAAGAGATATGTGCAGCTCCTATCGGGATTTGTCGGCACATTCGGGCGGTGTTGCTGGTCTTGTTTTAACCTGTCGAATTGTCTTGTTGTACCGGGTTGCCGAGTCTGATCGGTGTGTCTCGGGTGGAGGTCTATTCCTTCGTTGACCGTGAGAGCTTGTCATGGGCTAAGTTGGGACCCTCCTGCAGGGTTTGAACTTTCTAAAGCCGTGCCCGCGGTTATGGGCAGATGGGAATTTGTTAATGTCCGGTTGTAGATTACTTGAACTAAACTTAATTAAAATGAATCAACCGTGTGTGTTACCGTGATGGCCCCTTCTCGGCGGAGTCCGGGAAGTGGACACGGTGTTGGAGTTATGCTTGCGCAGGATGTTCCTTTAGCTTCTCGCTCGTGCTTCGCCTTCTCTTCTCGCTCTCTTTTGCGTATAAGTTAGCCACCACATATGCTAGTCGCTTGCTGCAGCTCCACATATTTTTTGCCTTATCCATTCCTATGAGCTTAAATAGTCTTGATCGCGTGGGTGTGAGATTGCTGAGTCCCTGTGGCTCACAGATACTACAACTCCAGATGCAGGTCCAGGTGTTTCTGCTCCAGTTGACGATTACGAGCTCAAGTGGGAGTTCGACGAGGACTCTCAGCGATACTATGTGTCTTTTCCGGATGATCAGTAGTGGTGCCTAGTTGGGGTTATCGATTCAGGACCTTGTCGCACGTTGGGTTCTTTTCTATTTTGGCGCCGTAGTCGGGCCATGAGTGTTTGTTTGATGGATGTTATTTATGTACTCTGATGTGACGTGGCGAGTGTAAGCCAACTATGTTATCTCCCCCTTTTATTATATATTACATGGGATGTTGTAATGATTGCCTGACTTGCGACATTGCTTTCAATGCGGTTATGCCTCTAAGTCGTGCCTCGACACGTGGGAGCTATAGCCGCATCGAGGGCGTTACAAGTTGGTAATCAGAGCCTTCCCCGACCTTAGGAGCCCCCATTGCTTGATCGTTTTTAGCAGCCGAGTTGTGTCTAGAAAAATGTTTTGAGTCCTTAGGAATTATATATCGGAGAGCTTAGGAATTCTTTTTACTTCCCAGTCTCCTCATCGCTCTGGTAAGGCATCCTGACGTAGAGTTTTGACTCTTCTCTTCTCAAATTTCACAAAAAAAAATTTAGGATCACGCGAGTATTTTGGGTTTGTTCCGATGGTTTTGTGACGAGAACATTGTTCTTGGTGCCTCCTGTCTTTAGGGGTTGTGGCAGTGTCCCGGGGAGTTGAGCTCCGAGGTGTTGTCGTTACAATTTTATCGTTGCAATTCTGGTATACTTGAGATATGTGCGCGACATCGGAAATCTCTTTTATGCAGTTCGTTGGTGAGATAACCTCGACGCCACCCAGTACTGGGGCGGGAGTTCGGGAGTATCGCCATAACTTGTATAACGGATGCTTTTCGAAGGTTGAGGTAGATGGTTTCCGAAGTTTTCTTGGTTATGTGTTAAAGGATGGATACAGCTGGATGTAGGATTTGCTAGTTTGGGTGAGATATTATGCTTCCCCTATATCCCCAACACCTGATTGCATAACCGGAAAGGTTCGGGAGTTTCATAGGTGGGAATTCTAGTAGCTCTAGTTCTTCTTCCACGGATATTGGTTTGAGATTGGGATTTCTTACCGATTACTCGTTCTTGATCCGTACCTTGTTGATTTATTTCTCTACCTTAATTCTACGTGGCTTCTCAATTTATGGATATGTGACCATTTGAAGAGGAATGCATTCGTTCATTTTGTTCGGATGTGAAGACTATATGTTGCAATTTTCATTCCGTTGGATTCAGCTTCTATATTGTTGTCTATCAATGTGCTAATGGTGGTCAACCTCTTCAGGATGGCTCCTCCAACGCACACGACTCCGAATCCTGATCCGCCTCCACCTCCGCCTCCTCCGGAAGCATGGCAAGCTGTGATGGCCGCTACTAATGCAAACACACAGTTGATCATGCAAATTCTCCAAGAGCGCAATCAAGGCAGTCAAGGGAATCAAGGCCATAATCAGCACCACTTTGCTACTCTGAACCAGTTCCTCGCAAATGGCCCAAAGACGTTCAGCAGTTGTGTTGAGGCTACCGATGCTGACGATTGGCTAGTGGGTCTGGGCAAGCATTTTGAATGCAGCAACGTCAGGCCTGAAGATTTCGTCAAGTTCGCTTCTTTCCAGCTCAAAGATCAGGCTGCAGAGTGGTTCCAGCAGTACAAGGATTCCAGAGGTGGACGTCTGATCACTTGGGACAATTTCCGTCAAGATTTCCGCGCTCATCACATCCCTCAAAGTGTGGTTGAGAGTAAGCGTCAGGAATTCCGCAATCTGAAGCAAGGCTCTTTGTCTGTCTATGACTACAACAAGTTGTTCCAGAAGCTCGCCCGTTTTGCCAAGCAGGATGTTCCTGATGAGAAGAGCATGATCTATCAGTTCAGGGGTGGTCTTCGTGAGGAAATTCAGCTCGCTCTTGTCCTCTTTGAGCCGTTGAGATACGATGAGTTCTACAACATGGCACTGAAGCAAGAGGCTGCTCAGATGAGGTGTGATGCTTCCAGGAAGCGTGCCAGAGATGTTACTCCTTCTTCCTCTACTCAAGTGGCGAAGCAGCAGAAGTATTGGCTTCCTCCTCCTCCGTTCCGTCAGCCGTTTCAGCAGAAGAGTAAAGGTGGCAGTGGTTTCTCCCACCCACCCAACCCAGGTTTTCAGAACAAGGCTTCGTCTCAAGCTCCAAGACCGAGTGCTCCGTATCACCGTCCGCTTTCAGAGGTCACGTGCAACAAGTGCCAACAGAAGGGTCACTATGCCAACAAGTGTACCAACCAGAGGCGTCTTCCTCCTCCTCCCCCTGTCAGATCGGCAAGTACAGCTGTGGTCAAGCACAATCCCAAGCACGCCAAGGTCAATATGGTGAATGCAGCTCAGGCAGAGGACTCGTCAGATGTGATCATGGGTAACCTTCCTGTTAACGATGTTCCTGCAAAAGTTCTTTTTGACACAGGTGCATCGCATTGCTTCATTTCCAAACCTTTTGCATCAAAGTATGAGTGTGATTATCAGTATCTGCAAAGTTCCTTGCAAATTGTGTCACCGGGCAAGCAGATGACAGCTAACACCTGCGTCCCTGAGGTTACTATCACATTGGGTGACTACAAGTTCCTTTCTTCCCCAATTGTTCTCGGTAACTCGGATATTGATCTTATTCTCGGAATGGATTGGCTTTCTAAGCACAAGGCACATCTTGACTGTGCTGCCAGGCAGATTCAATTGACCCATTCGTCTGAGGATGTCATTGTCTTTGCCGCTCGGGATAATACCATCCGGTTGTTTTCTCTCAATGAGAAGGGTGAATTGGATGCCATCTCTCAAATTCCTGTCGTTTGTGAATATCAAGACGTCTTTCCAGAAGAACTTCCAGGGATGCCTCCAAACCGGCCGGTTGAATTTGTTATTGAACTTGAGCCCGGTACGGAAACTGTGTGCAAACGTCCCTACAAGCTCGGCC
>NC_057806.1:594720773-594729226 GCF_018294505.1 Triticum aestivum | reverse complement strand
GCCTCGTAATCCGTGCCGCTGGATCTAGATCTGGGTTGACCTCTCTCCCCCGAAACCCTAATTTTCGTGCTACCTTTGACTGCTTGTATCTCCGCAACCGTAGCTCCGTTTTGGGCATATGATATATCAAAATCTTCGACTTGACATGTACATCATTTCATTCCATTGCATCATTTGCATTTGAGGTCATCTTGATACCCAAAATTCTGTTAGAAGGAGGCTTCGTGAGTTAAATCGCAGATCCGTTAGTTCATCATGCACTTTTGTCATTTTTGCCATGTTTAATTCGTGCATGATATGCCTGTGCCCCTTTGGGATGAATTGTTAAGCATTTTGTCTTCTTTCCAGAGGTGCCACCCATGCATTTTTAGGATGTGTGTGTTGTCTTGTGCAAGCTTGCGAAGAGAGGTACCTGAGATTGCAGATTTCAGGGACTTCGTGATTTTCACTAAGTCTGGGATATTTCAGTTCATGATGCTATATGTCCAGCTTGTTTCCTAGTGATCCGTGCCTCTTTTGAGGATGATCAGTAAGGGAGTTTTGATATTTATGTTATGCTCTATCCATCCATGTCTTTGTTGGCATATGTGGAGTGCTCTAGGTTGACTCAATCGAGCTCAACTTTTGCTTCGTTGTTAATCTGGGCAGATCGTCAACTTGTTTGCGATTTTGCCGATACTACCGTTAGTGTTCCATGCATGCTATGCCTTCGTTCTTGCCATGTGTAGCTAGCACATTGTGCCTTCTTGCTGGTTATATGCTTTCCTTGCCATGACTTGCACCGTAGTGAGTGCATCAAGCTCGTTTACATGCCTTCGTGAGTTAAATTTCAGCATGTCTCAGTTTTCACTAAGTCTGAAAACTGATTGTGTTCGAGCTATGTTCGTGAGCTCGGTAGAGTATTTTGTGAACCCTTTTGGCCCCAGGTCACTTTGGGTGTTTTGTTAAGCTTTTTGAGTAGCTCCATGCCATGTTCTTACTTGTCATGTTCAGGTTTTCTATCATGTTGTTTTGCTGCTCCGAAGAGAGCATCGTGATCTGAAATTTCAGACTAGTGTTAATTTCACTAAGTCTGGAATCTGTTTTGCATATTCATTTTTTCCATGCTTGTTCGAACCTCTTAATGGATGAATTTGCCCATGGCTCAGTGCTAGTCTTTTGTTAACCATATTGTGTACATCACTGCCATGTATTTTGTTTTCATGTTTGGTGGCTGTAGCATGTTCATTTTGTTGCATTTAGATGCCTACTTGCTGTAAATCGCAGACCGGTGTCATATCTTAAAACGCTTGCCATTTCCAAACCGTAGCTCCGATTCCAATGATCTTTATATCGTTTTCAAGCGATTTCATCCCCTCTATCCAGTGGCACACTTGGTTTTCCAAGTTGATGCCAGGTTCATGCATTTCCTGTCATATCTTGCATTTTGCATCCCGCATAGCATATCGTCATTTCATCATATTGCTTGGTCTTGCCCGTGGTTGATTGTATCCTTGTTGCTTGTTTGTCTTGTTGGGTAGAGCCGGGAGACGAGTTTGCTACCGAGGATCCCGTTGAGTTTGCTTGCGAGGATCCAGTCAACTCTGACAACTGTGCAGGCAAGATGATCATACCCTCGAAATCACTACTATCTTTGCTATGCTAGTTTGCTCGCTCTTTTGCTTTGCCACTGCTACGATGCCTACCTTTTGCTTGTCAGCCTCCCAATTGCCATGTTGATCCTCTAACCCACCATTGTCCTAGCAAACCGTTGATTGGCTATGTTACCGCTTTGCTCAGCCCTTCTTATAGCGTTGTTAGTTGCAGGTGAAGATTGGAGCCGTTCCTTGTTGGAACATTTATTTTCTTGTTGGGATATCATTATATTGCTATGTTGTCTTAATGCATCTATATACTTGGTAAAGGGTGGAAGGCTCGGCCTCTCGCCTAGTGTTTTGTTCCACTCTTGCCGCCCTAGTTTCCGTCATATCGGTGTTATGTTCCCGGATTGTTGCGTCCCTTACGCGGTTGGGTTATAATGGGAACCCCTTGATAGTTCGCCTTGATTAAAGCTTTTCCAGCAATGCCCAACATTGGTTTTACCATTTGCCACCTAGCCTCTTTTTCCCTTGGGTTTCCGGAGCCCGAAGGTCATCTTATTTTAACCCCCCCCCCCGGGCCAGTGCTCCTCTGAGCGTTGGTCCAAACTAGAGTCCTGTGCAGCGCCCCCTCGGGGAAACTCGAGGTTTGGTTTTAGTTGTATGGAGCGCTCATCTGAGTGTGCCCTGAGAAAGAGATATGTGCAGCTCCTATCGGGATTTGTCGGCACATTCGGGCGGTGTTGCTGGTCTTGTTTTAACCTGTCGAATTGTCTTGTTGTACCGGGTTGCCGAGTCTGATCGGTGTGTCTCGGGTGGAGGTCTATTCCTTCGTTGACCGTGAGAGCTTGTCATGGGCTAAGTTGGGACCCTCCTGCAGGGTTTGAACTTTCGAAAGCCGTGCCCGCGGTTATGGGCAGATGGGAATTTGTTAATGTCCGGTTGTAGATTACTTGAACTAAACTTAATTAAAATGAATCAACCGTGTGTGTTACCGTGATGGCCCCTTCTCGGCGGAGTCCGGGAAGTGGACACGGTGTTGGAGTTATGCTTGCGCAGGATGTTCCTTTAGCTTCTCGCTCGTGCTTCGCCTTCTCTTCTCGCTCTCTTTTGCGTATAAGTTAGCCACCACATATGCTAGTCGCTTGCTGCAGCTCCACATATTTTTTGCCTTATCCATTCCTATGAGCTTAAATAGTCTTGATCGCGTGGGTGTGAGATTGCTGAGTCCCTGTGGCTCACAGATACTACAACTCCAGATGCAGGTCCAGGTGTTTCTGCTCCAGTTGACGATTACGAGCTCAAGTGGGAGTTCGACGAGGACTCTCAGCGATACTATGTGTCTTTTCCGGATGATCAGTAGTGGTGCCTAGTTGGGGTTATCGATTCAGGACCTTGTCGCACGTTGGGTTCTTTTCTATTTTGGCGCCGTAGTCGGGCCATGAGTGTTTGTTTGATGGATGTTATTTATGTACTCTGATGTGACGTGGCGAGTGTAAGCCAACTATGTTATCTCCCCCTTTTATTATATATTACATGGGATGTTGTAATGATTGCCTGACTTGCGACATTGCTTTCAATGCGGTTATGCCTCTAAGTCGTGCCTCGACACGTGGGAGCTATAGCCGCATCGAGGGCGTTACAAGTTGGTAATCAGAGCCTTCCCCGACCTTAGGAGCCCCCATTGCTTGATCGTTTTTAGCAGCCGAGTTGTGTCTAGAAAAATGTTTTGAGTCCTTAGGAATTATATATCGGAGAGCTTAGGAATTCTTTTTACTTCCCAGTCTCCTCATCGCTCTGGTAAGGCATCCTGACATAGAGTTTTGACTCTTCTCTTCTCAAATTTCACAAAAAAAAATTTAGGATCACGCGAGTATTTTGGGTTTGTTCCGATGGTTTTGTGACGAGAACATTGTTCTTGGTGCCTCCTGTCTTTAGGGGTTGTGGCAGTGTCCCGGGGAGTTGAGCTCCGAGGTGTTGTCGTCACAATTTTATCGTTGCAATTCTGGTATACTTGAGATATGTGCGCGACATCGGAAATCTCTTTTATGCAGTTCGTTGGTGAGATAACCTCGACGCCACCCAGTACTGGGGCGGGAGTTCGGGAGTATCGCCATAACTTGTATAACGGATGCTTTTTGAAGGTTGAGGTAGATGGTTTCCGAAGTTTTCTTGGTTATGTGTTAAAGGATGGATACAGCTGGATGTAGGATTTGCTAGTTTGGGTGAGATATTATGCTTCCCCTATATCCCCAACACCTGATTGCATAACCGGAAAGGTTCGGGAGTTTCATAGGTGGGAATTCTAGTAGCTCTAGTTCTTCTTCCACGGATATTGGTTTGAGATTGGGATTTCTTACCGATTACTCGTTCTTGATCCGTACCTTGTTGATTTATTTCTCTACCTTAATTCTACGTGGCTTCTCAATTTATGGATATGTGACCATTTGAAGAGGAATGCATTCGTTCATTTTGTTCGGATGTGAAGACTATATGTTGCAATTTTCATTCCGTTGGATTCAGCTTCTATATTGTTGTCTATCAATGTGCTAATGGTGGTCAACCTCTTCAGGATGGCTCCTCCAACGCACACGACTCCGAATCCTGATCCGCCTCCACCTCCGCCTCCTCCGGAAGCATGGCAAGCTGTGATGGCCGCTACTAATGCAAACACACAGTTGATCATGCAAATTCTCCAAGAGCGCAATCAAGGCAGTCAAGGGAATCAAGGCCATAATCAGCACCACTTTGCTACTCTGAACCAGTTCCTCGCAAATGGCCCAAAGACGTTCAGCAGTTGTGTTGAGGCTACCGATGCTGACGATTGGCTAGTGGGTCTGGGCAAGCATTTTGAATGCAGCAACGTCAGGCCTGAAGATTTCGTCAAGTTCGCTTCTTTCCAGCTCAAAGATCAGGCTGCAGAGTGGTTCCAGCAGTACAAGGATTCCAGAGGTGGACGTCTGATCACTTGGGACAATTTCCGTCAAGATTTCCGCGCTCATCACATCCCTCAAAGTGTGGTTGAGAGTAAGCGTCAGGAATTCCGCAATCTGAAGCAAGGCTCTTTGTCTGTCTATGACTACAACAAGTTGTTCCAGAAGCTCGCCCGTTTTGCCAAGCAGGATGTTCCTGATGAGAAGAGCATGATCTATCAGTTCAGGGGTGGTCTTCGTGAGGAAATTCAGCTCGCTCTTGTCCTCTTTGAGCCGTTGAGATACGATGAGTTCTACAACATGGCACTGAAGCAAGAGGCTGCTCAGATGAGATGTGATGCTTCCAGGAAGCGTGCCAGAGATGTTACTCCGTCTTCCTCTACTCAAGTGGTCAAGCAGCAGAAGTATTGGCTTCCTCCTCCTCCGTTCCGTCAGCCGTATCAGCAGAAGAGCAAAGGTGGCAGTGGTTTCTCCCACCCACCCAACCCAGGATTTCAGAACAAGGCTTCGTCTCAAGCTCCAAATTCCTGTCGTTTGCGAATATCAAGACGTCTTTCCAGAAGAGCTCCCAGGAATGCCTCCGCACCGGCCAGTTGAATTCGTTATTGAACTTGAGCCTGGCACGGAACCTGTGTGCAAACGTCCTTACAAGCTCGGCCCCGAAGAGTTGAAGGAGCTGAAGAAACAACTCGATGAGCAAGAAAGATTGGGTCTCATTCGGCCTAGTACTTCTCCGTGGGGTTGTGGTGTTCTTTTTGTGAAGAAGAAGGATGGATCGAGTCGACTTTGTGTTGATTACCGTCCAGTAAACAAGAAGACCATCAAGAACAAATACCCACTTCCCAACATCAATGAGCTGTTCGAACAACTCAAGGGTGCTCAAGTATTCTCCAAGCTTGATCTCCGTATGGGTTATCATCAGATTCGTATTCGTGAGCAAGATATTCCCAAGACGGCGTTCAGAACAAGCTTTGGTTCATATGAATACACCGTCATGTCTTTTGGTCTCGCCAACGCTCCTCCGACGTTCTCTCGCATGATGAACTTCATCTTCAACCCCTACACCATTGAATTCGTTTTGGTCTATCTCGACGACATTCTGGTTTTCTCGAAGAACAAGAAAGATCATGCCAAGCACTTGCGTTTGGTTCTTGACAAGCTCAGAGAACATCAGTTCTACGCCAAGTTCTCCAAGTGTGAATTTTGGCTCGATGAGGTTCTTTATCTTGGTCATATCATCTCTGCCAAGGGCATTTCCGTGAATCCTGAGAAGGTGTCCGCAATTGTGAATTGGGAACCTCCTCAGAACGTGAAGCAACTCCGCAGTTTTCTCGGTCTCGCAAGCTATTGCAGAAGATTCGTTGAAAACTTTTCTAAGATCGCCAAGCCTCTCTCAAATCTTCTTCAGAAGCACGTCAAGTACGTTTGGTCTCCGGAGTGTGATATTGCTTTCAACTCTTTGAAAGAGAAATTGATCACTGCTCCAGTTCTGACTCCACCTGATGAAACCAAGCCGTACGAGGTCTTTTGTGATGCCTCTCTCCAAGGTCTCGGTGTTGTACTGATGCAAGAGAAGAAAGTTGTTGCTTATACCTCTCGCCAGTTGAAACCTAATGAGAAGAACTACCCCACTCATGATCTCGAGTTGGCGGCAGTTGTGCACGCTTTGTTGACTTGGAGACATCTTCTATTGGGAAGGAAAGTGGATATTTTCACTGATCACAAGAGTCTCAAGTACATCTTCACTCAGCCTAATCTCAACCTCAGGCAGACTCGATGGGTCGAAATGATTCAAGAGTACAATCCGAGTATCGAGTATACTCCAGGCAAGGCCAATGTGATTGCTGACGCTTTGAGCAGGTAAGCATATTGCAACAGTCTGATTCTCAAGCCTTATCAACCCGAGCTTTGTGAAGCTTTCTGCAAGCTGAATCTGCAAGTTGTTCCTCAAGGTTTCCTCGCCAACCTTCAAGTTTCTCCTACCTTGGAAGACCAGATTCGCCAAGCCCAGCTTCTTGATGATATGGTGAAGAAGGTGAAGTTTGGTATTGCAAAGAGTCAGTACAAGTACAAGTGCTACCGACTTGATGACAAGGACACTCTCTTCTTCGAGGATCGAATGGTTGTGCCCAAAGGTCAACTTCGTAAGGTGATCATGAACGAGGCTCACAATTCTCTCCTCTCCATCCACCCTGGGAGTACGAAGATGTATCAGGACCTCAAGCAAGCTTATTGGTGGACTCGAATGAAGCGCGAGATCGCTCAATTCGTGAATGAATGTGATGTCTGCAGAAGAGTGAAGGCAGAACACCAAAGGTCAGCTGGTCTCCTCCAACCTCTTGCCATTCCAGAATGGAAGTTTGACCACATTGAAATGGACTTCGTGACTGGGTTTCCAAAGTCCAAGCGTGGCAATGATGCTATATTTGTTGTCATCGACAAGCTCACCAAAGTGGCGCATTTTCTGCCTATCAAAGAGTCGATCACTGCAGCTCAATTGGCGGAACTCTATACCTCTTGCATTGTCTCTCTGCACGGTATTCCTCAAGTGATATCTTCAGACCGTGGCAGCATCTTTACCTCCAAGTTTTGGGATTCTTTTCAGAAGGCCATGGGCACCAACATCCGCTTCAGCACAGCTTTCCATCCTCAAACAAGCGGTCAAGTCGAGCGTGTCAACCAAATTCTTGAAGATATGCTCAGGGCTTGTGTGATCTCCTTCGGCATGAAGTGGGAGGACTATCTTCCTTATGCTGAATTCTCTTACAACAACAGCTTTCAAGCAAGTTCGGGCAAGGCCCCCTTTGAAATTCTATATGGCAGGAAGTGCCGTACCCCTCTCAACTGGTCTGAAACCGGTGAACGTCAGCTGCTGGGTAATGACCTAATCACAGAAGCAGAAGATATGTGCAAAGTCATTCGTGATAACCTCAAAGCAGCCCAGTCCCGCCAGAAGAGCTACTATGATAGTAAGCACCGTGATCTGGTTTTCGAGATCGGAGATCATGTTTACCTCCGCGTCTCTCCCATGAAAGGTACTCGTCGCTTCGGTATCAAAGGGAAGCTTGCCCCTAGATACGTGGGACCTTTCAAGATTGTCAGCAAGAGAGGCGACCTCGCCTATCAACTCGAGCTTCCTTCAAACTTTGCAAATGTTCATGATGTGTTCCATGTCTCTCAGCTTCGAAAGTGCTTCAAGATTCCTGACCGCACCGTCAACTTCGAGGACATTGAGCTCCAAGAAGATCTCTCTTATCGTGAGCACCCAGTTGCTATTCTTGAAGAGACTGAACGCAAGACTCGCAACAAATCAATCAAATTCCTCAAAGTCAAGTGGTCTCACCATTCTGACCGTGAAGCTACCTGGGAACGCGAGGATCACCTTCGTTCTGAGTACCCGGAGTTCTTTCAGTCCTAGATCTCGGGACGAGATCTTTTCGTAGTGGTGGAGTGTTGTAACGCCCCAGATATACTTTCCATATTTGTATCCAACTCTTGCCGTCTCCGGCGCTAAGTTATATTTATTTCTCGGGTTTGGGTCTGTGTCTCCGTGTGTTGTTTTTCTTTTTCGTGCATCTCTTATCATGTCATCACGTGCATTGCATTTGCATACATGTTCATCTCATGCATTCGAGCATTTTCCCCGTTGTCCGTTTTGCATTCCGGCGCTTCGTTCTCCTCCGGTGGCCATTTCTAGCTTTCTTTCGTGTGTGGGGATTAAACATTTCCGGATTGGACTGAGACTTGCCAAGCGGCCTTGGTTCACTACCGGTAGACCGCCTATCAAGTTTCGTATCATTTGGACTTCGTTTGATACTCCAATGGTTAACCGAGGGACCGAAAAGGCCTCGTGTGTGTTGCAGCCCAACACCCCTCCAAATTTGGCCCAAAACCCACCAAACTCTGCTCCATGTCCTAGAGCGTTCGATCACGATCGTGTGGG
>NC_057806.1:594717208-594720763 GCF_018294505.1 Triticum aestivum | reverse complement strand
CGAAGAGTTGAAGGAGTTGAAGAAACAACTCGATGAGCAAGAAAGATTGGGTCTCATCCGGCCTAGTACTTCTCCGTGGGGTTGTGGTGTTCTTTTTGTGAAGAAGAAGGATGGATCGAGTCGACTTTGTGTTGATTACCGTCCAGTGAACAAGAAGACCATCAAGAACAAATACCCACTTCCCAACATCAATGAGCTGTTCGAACAACTCAAAGGTGCTCAAGTATTCTCCAAGCTTGATCTCCGTATGGGTTATCATCAGATTCGTATTCGTGAGCAAGATATTCCCAAGACGGCGTTCAGAACAAGCTTTGGTTCATATGAATACACCGTCATGTCTTTTGGCCTCGCAAACGCTCCTCCGACATTCTCTCGCATGATGAAATTCATCTTCAGCCCCTACACTAATGACTTAGTTTTGGTCTATCTCGACGACATTCTGGTTTTCTCAAAGAACAAGGAAGATCATGCCAAGCACTTGCGTTTGGTTCTTGACAAGCTCAGAGAACATCATTTCTACGCCAAGTTCTCCAAGTGTGAATTTTGGCTCGATGAGGTTCTTTATCTTGGTCATATCATCTCTGCCAAGGGCATTTCCGTGAATCCTGAGAAGGTGTCTGCAATTGTGAATTGGGAACCTCCTCAGAACGTAAAGCAACTCCGCAGTTTCCTCGGTCTCGCAAGCTATTGCAGAAGATTCGTTGAAAACTTTTCTAAGATTGCCAAGCCTCTCTCAAATCTTCTTCAGAAGCACGTCAAGTACGTTTGGTCTCCGGAGTGTGATATTACTTTCAACACTTTGAAAGAGAAATTGATCACTGCTCCAGTTCTGACTCCGCCTGATGAAACCAAGCCGTACGAGGTCTTTTGTGATGCCTCTCTCCAAGGTCTCGGTGCTGTACTGATGCAAGAGAAGAAAGTTGTCGCTTATACCTCTCGCCAGTTGAAACCTAATGAGAAGAACTACCCCACTCATGATCTCGAGTTGGCGGCAGTTGTGCACGCTTTGTTGACTTGGAGACATCTTCTATTGGGAAGGAAAGTGGATATTTTCACTGATCACAAGAGTCTCAAGTACATCTTCACTCAGCCTAATCTCAACCTCAGGCAGACTCGATGGGTCGAAATGATTCAAGAGTACAATCCGAGTATCGAGTATACTCCAGGCAAGGCCAATGTGATTGCTGACGCTTTGAGCAGGTAAGCATATTGCAACAGTCTGATTCTCAAGCCTTATCAACCCGAGCTTTGTGAAGCTTTCTGCAAGCTGAATCTGCAAGTTGTTCCTCAAGGTTTCCTCGCCAACCTTCAAGTTTCTCCTACCTTGGAAGACCAGATTCGCCAAGCCCAGCTTCTTGATGATATGGTGAAGAAGGTGAAGTTTGGTATTGCAAAGAGTCAGTACAAGTACAAGTGCTACCGACTTGATGACAAGGACACTCTCTTCTTCGAGGATCGAATGGTTGTGCCCAAAGGTCAACTTCGTAAGGTGATCATGAACGAGGCTCACAATTCTCTCCTCTCCATCCACCCTGGGAGTACGAAGATGTATCAGGACCTCAAGCAAGCTTATTGGTGGACTCGAATGAAGCGCGAGATCGCTCAATTCGTGAATGAATGTGATGTCTGCAGAAGAGTGAAGGCAGAACACCAAAGGTCAGCTGGTCTCCTCCAACCTCTTGCCATTCCAGAATGGAAGTTTGACCACATTGAAATGGACTTCGTGACTGGGTTTCCAAAGTCCAAGCGTGGCAATGATGCTATATTTGTTGTCATCGACAAGCTCACCAAAGTGGCGCATTTTCTGCCTATCAAAGAGTCGATCACTGCAGCTCAATTGGCGGAACTCTATACCTCTTGCATTGTCTCTCTGCACGGTATTCCTCAAGTGATATCTTCAGACCGTGGCAGCATCTTTACCTCCAAGTTTTGGGATTCTTTTCAGAAGGCCATGGGCACCAACATCCGCTTCAGCACAGCTTTCCATCCTCAAACAAGCGGTCAAGTCGAGCGTGTCAACCAAATTCTTGAAGATATGCTCAGGGCTTGTGTGATCTCCTTCGGCATGAAGTGGGAGGACTATCTTCCTTATGCTGAATTCTCTTACAACAACAGCTTTCAAGCAAGTTCGGGCAAGGCCCCCTTTGAAATTCTATATGGCAGGAAGTGCCGTACCCCTCTCAACTGGTCTGAAACCGGTGAACGTCAGCTGCTGGGTAATGACCTAATCACAGAAGCAGAAGATATGTGCAAAGTCATTCGTGATAACCTCAAAGCAGCCCAGTCCCGCCAGAAGAGCTACTATGATAGTAAGCACCGTGATCTGGTTTTCGAGATCGGAGATCATGTTTACCTCCGCGTCTCTCCCATGAAAGGTACTCGTCGCTTCGGTATCAAAGGGAAGCTTGCCCCTAGATACGTGGGACCTTTCAAGATTGTCAGCAAGAGAGGCGACCTCGCCTATCAACTCGAGCTTCCTTCAAACTTTGCAAATGTTCATGATGTGTTCCATGTCTCTCAGCTTCGAAAGTGCTTCAAGATTCCTGACCGCACTGTCAACTTCGAGGACATTGAGCTCCAAGAAGATCTCTCTTATCGTGAGCACCCAGTTGCTATTCTTGAAGAGACTGAACGCAAGACTCGCAACAAATCAATCAAATTCCTCAAAGTCAAGTGGTCTCACCATTCTGACCGTGAAGCTACCTGGGAACGCGAGGATCACCTCCGTTCTGAGTACCCGGAGTTCTTTCAGTCCTAGATCTCGGGACGAGATCTTTTCGTAGTGGTGGAGTGTTGTAACGCCCCAGATATACTTTCCATATTTGTATCCAACTCTTGCCGTCTCCGGCGCTAAGTTATATTTATTTCTCGGGTTTGGGTCTGTGTCTCCGTGTGTTGTTTTTCTTTTTCGTGCATCTCTTATCATGTCATCACGTGCATTGCATTTGCATACATGTTCATCTCATGCATTCGAGCATTTTCCCCGTTGTCCGTTTTGCATTCCGGCGCTTCGTTCTCCTCCGGTGGCCATTTCTAGCTTTCTTTCGTGTGTGGGGATTAAACATTTCCGGATTGGACTGAGACTTGCCAAGCGGCCTTGGTTCACTACCGGTAGACCGCCTATCAAGTTTCGTATCATTTGGACTTCGTTTGATACTCCAATGGTTAACCGAGGGACCGAAAAGGCCTCGTGTGTGTTGCAGCCCAACACCCCTCCAAATTTGGCCCAAAACCCACCAAACTCTGCTCCATGTCCTAGAGCGTTCGATCACGATCGTGTGGGTGAAAACCGCACATCATTTGGACTCTCCTAGCTCCACTTATGCCTATTTATACCCCCTCCATTCGGATCTCTTCTTCCCCCGTCCGAAACCCTAGTTAAAAAAAACAGATCAACCCCGCCACCGACGGACGTGTCCGGATACGACCGGACAACGTCCGCCCGCCGCCGCCATCCAACCCGCCGCCGCCACGTGTCCCTGCGGGACCAGTTCGCCGCCGCCACCGACGCGGGCCCGAGGCCCAGCGCCGGCCCCCGAGGCCCGGTCCGCCGCC